>NC_069106.1:242646-547512 GCF_947172395.1 Bicyclus anynana | reverse complement strand
TTTGCAAAAATAAAGGATTTACCGTAATTTTTAGGGTTTCGAACGTACGTAGTACAAAAACGGAAACCTTGTAATTTCACTCGCGTATATTTAGATGTGTGTTTTCTCGGAATCTATTCGACCTATTATTAATTTGAAAGCTACACATATCAATTCTTGTGACCCAAACGCAGATAAAGAGTTGAAAAATATTTTTTGCAAACTGCATCGTGTTCATCAAATGAAAGAGTTTGATAAGAGCATATTAAATATATTTTTTTTTGTAACATGCAGGGAGAATGGGAAACGGTCGGTCTCCTATAATTTTTCTTGTGAATTCTTCGGTAAAAATTTAATGCTGTCAATAAGAAAACAGTATTTTTCGAAGGCATTTTATAAATCACTAGCAGAATACGATGTCACCGACATAGTTCCCGTGGGAATACCTATCGAGAAAAAAAAATTCAAATCGCTCCAGTAGTTTCAACAATCAAAACTTACCTCTGTGACTCCCCAACAAATTATGACAAGATCCTTAACTAAAACTAAATATAACATGAATGAGTTTTTGGCATTCAATTTAGGCGAATTTAGAAAACTTAACTCACTAAAGAGTATTTAGAAGTTATAGTCCAGGACCTGGGAAACATTTTTACAATTAATCACTATCAACTTAATTTTCCATCACTAGCTTCACCTTGTATCTCCAAAATTTTCAAAATCATCATCATCAGCATACAATAAAAAAACTTCTTATAAGCAACCCCTAATCATTATCAACCCATATTCGGCTCACTGCTGACCTCGAGTCTCCTCTCAGAATGGGAAGGGTAAGGCCAATAGTCCACCACGCTGGCACAATGCGGATTGGCAGACTACACACACGCAGAGAATTAAGAAAATTCCCTGGTATGCAGGTTTCCTCATAATGTTTTCTTTCACCGTTTGAGACACGTGATATTTAATTTCTTAAAATGCACACAACTGAAAAGTTGGATGCATGACGGCTCATAGAAATTAACCCTAAGCACAGCTAAAGTCCAGCCGCTCGGAGAGTGCGTTTTTAACACCTGTATATATTTAAATATCTCTTTTATTAACCTTAATAACACAATAAACGTATTAATTTCGGGCAAAAAATATTAACATTTAATTAATTAACAAATATAACATTGACAGGTGTCATAAACGAACATATAACTAGTGGGGATACCTAATCCCCACTAGTTTTGATGTATCCATGAGCACACATTCATTTGGAATGATGTAAATATTTTTGGTTAATATAGAACAGCCAAAAAAATGTACTTCGCAAAGGACGAACGTATCATAACGAATAGACTTTACTCCTACAAATGAGCTTAATAGTGATCAATTATTATAAAAATATTCCCTGTCTCCTAGACTTTTATTACATTAAATTACAACAAAACCCGAAAAAAATGCAAATGCAATTTATTATATAACATATTTAAATAACAAATAATAGAAGTTAGACCTATATCACTATTTTTAACTTTCACAACGGCAATCATTACCTTATGACTTATTTTTAAAATTTTCATGTATTTCAATGTCCTAAATTATATATTTCTATAAAATTTCCATTTTCTTACAACAATAGTTATAAATACTATATCTCTTGAGCTGTATTTCTTAATAATAAAATATACTCAGAGACACAATTATCCGCCCACTTTATATACTCGTGTCATATTAAAGTGGGCGGATAATTGTGCCTCTAATGTAATAGATTTACAAAAAAAATATATTCACAGACGGTTAGATAAGTGATATGGTATTGTTTCTATTGCATTGCAATTGCAATGCGCCGATTCAACCAGCTTATGAACAAGGACACCGAAAAATTTCACAAGATTTCATCCGTGTACTAATTTCTTTGTAATTTCTTATCACTCAAGGCATTTTAAACGCTATTCTTATAAACACTAGGTTCATATTTCTCTTTTCGTGTAGCTCGAAAAGATTTACTAAGTTTGGCACTTTAAATAATTTTCAATTTTTAAAAATAAATATATTTCAATATGGCGCACACGCACACATTGTACTGGTATAGTGTATATGAAAGAAGTTATATTTGTGTTCTTGTAGTCATTCATATACACTACACAAGCAGTTTGAATGTTTGTTCGCGCTAGGTAAAATTACATAAATATTACATAAACTAGTGGACCATAAAATTACCCTATGACATTACCTGTTTTTGATATTTATTACAATCTAAAATTTAGTATAAACTTTGTTATATAGTTTTGATTTTCGGTCACATTTAAATTTTTCTCGCGAAATAAGATTGCTCAATTAAAAATAAGCATTTTATCAATTATTACCATTTCTGTAGTGAATGCTTGTTGTGAAGGAAAAGTAAACAGTTGTTAATGCCATGTTATTGTCCACCAGTTTATGTCACAAATAACAATAAATCTACAGATTTATAACTTAACTAAGTAAAAAAAAAAAATTGAGTCTCATACAGATTGGCAGGTGGCTCGCTTACCGCCTGGTGGCTTGTAACAACCGCTACAACGTATCGTCATGCGGCATGGTGCTTCAGGTCGAATATCTCCATGAGCAGGGGCTCTATGGGGTGTACGTCGAGGTAGACCCCCGTCACCTCCTCGGCGAACTTCCTGAGCTCCAGGATCTTCTGGATCAGCTTGAGGAAGGTGGACTTGGCTTCGCAGCCAGGGTACACGCTCTCCAGGTAGCGCCGTAGGAGATAGTAGTATGAGTTCTGCAGACAAACAGACAGAATTCACATATCTCATCATGATTACATCAAACATCATCGTCATCATCATCATCATCGTTATCAGCCGATGGACGTCCACAGCTGGACATAAGCCTCTTGTAAGGACAAAGAACGCGGTTTCTAGCGATCAGCATCCAGGTATTCTGCAACTTTCTTGATGTCGCTATTCCAGCAATTAAGGACCCCAAATACCATCGGCACTTCCAACTACGTGTCCCGCCCATTGCCACAAATCAAATCAGTAGCCAATTTTAATAATCCACTATGATTATTATCAGTCTATTTTGCGAAGTCCAATATTATCACCCTAAGCCTGTCAACAGTATTATAAGTAGCGTTTTAGAAAAGTATAGGGGCTAAATATGAACCTTGTGACAGGCCACAAGTACACCACCACTTGCCACTAGCCATTATACAATAATTGTCACTTCAATAAGATTTGAGAAGTATGATTTCAATATTTTTAAGTATTAACTAGCATCAATGGTTTAATATTTAATTTAAGTTATGATTATCTATATCAAATGCTTTGTTAATATCTATAAGTACGCGTACAGCTGGACTCCGTTATTAATTTAGAGTTTAATGTTTTGAACTAAATATACTCGGTGCTAAGACTGCAGGCTGCATTGAATTGTCGCACTGCTTTGATTACTGTCAGAATGCTGCTTGGATGGTTACCATACAACTTTTGTTAGGTGATATTGTATATAACTACTGATATAACTACTGTTGGATGAAGCCGTACTGTGATTACTGATAGAATCTCTGTTGGATGGTGTGGTACTACTGATAAAATTACTAATAGATGTTGTCGTCCTGCTTTGATTACTGGTAGAACTACTGTTGGATGTTGTCGTTCTGTGACTACTGATAGAACTGCTGTTAGATGGTGTGGTACTACTGATGAAATTACTAATGGATGTTTTCGTTCTGCTTCGATTACTGATAGAACTACTGTTGGATGTTGTCGTTCTGTGACTACTGATAGAACTGCTGTTAGATGGTGTGGTACTTGTGATAAAATTACTAATGGATGTTGTCGTTCTGCTTCGATTACTGATAGAACTACCATTTAATGTTGTCGTACTTCACTACTGACTAAACGTCTGTTGGTTCTTCATATTCCATATTGGGAGTCCAGATCCGGCTACTGCTGTGGTAGACATTACCTGCTCTAGCTTGATGACGTCGCGGTGCACCACCTTGGCGCGGTCGGGCGTGAACAGCAAGATGGCGGACATGATGAGGATGACGTTCTCGTCGGTGCGCCAGCGCGGGTCGAACGAGCGGATGAACTGCTCGTGCGAGCGGTAGATGTTGCCCTTCGCGAGTTTCAGCACGTCCGTCTGGATGGTGCCGTACTGCTCGTGGCAGTGCGGCAGCTGCGGGTGATACAACTGCTGTAGTAGATCAAGATGAAAGAAAGAAAGATTTTTTTTTTAAATTCTTGTCTGTTACGAGTACTAGCCAAGTACTAGCCTACTATAAAACGGAGGAGGTTTTATTCGAAAATAGAATCATTATAGGTAATAATATGATTTTTTTTCTAAAATAATTAAAAAAACTTTAAATTGGAATGAAATGCAGCGTTCTTGTCTGTGGAATGCGTTAAGTTTTTTATTTAATTTTTATTGAGTTGCAAATAGAGCTAGATTTGAAGAAATGGGACACCTGTACGGTGTAATACTTTTGCCTTTTTCTCATGTGAAAGAAAAATTAAATTAAAAAGCGAGAATTTAAAAAACAATTGGCGTGAATAATACACAATTAATTTTTTTAAGAAATTCATTGTAAATTTGTGACCGTAACTTACATATTTTTCAACATTAATTGTTATTGTTTTCTTTATCTAGTGAGAATGGTGATCCTAATTTGGAAATGGATGAAATTTTCAATCAAATGGTAACACCATCAAAGTCGAGACGCATTTACTTAAATACCTACCTAGGTAAAGTGGAGAAATATCTATAATATATTTCAATACCTAATTTCAGCTAAGCCGTGAAAGATTAACAAACATTCATATCATCAAAATCATCAGTTTTCGCAAATCTCGGGAAACCATGGATTTTTTCGGGATAAAAACATTAAGTGTTAATCCAGAGTAAAACCTATTTCCATTCCAATCAGTAGTAGCGACGTTAAAGAGTAACAAACATACAAACATCCATACAAACTTTCGCGTTTATAATATTAGTACGATCTTTGGGGATGGTATTCCACTGACCATCAGATGGGCCATCATTTTGATAAGTCAATAATGACAAAAAATCATCCCTTACCTTCCACTTGGAAAGTCAATAATAACAAAAATCATCCCTTACCTTCCACTTGGTAAGTCAATAATAACAAAAATCATCCCTTACCTTCCACTGGTTCCGTTGTCCGTCGTAAGTCATCGTACTGCGAAGCACCATCATCTCTATGCAGCCTCCCTTCAACAGAGCTATCTGAAGAAGGAAATTAACGTATTCTATACTAATATTATAAAGGCGAAGTCAATATAGTGAGTCTGTCTGTTATATATTTTTCAAGCCATATTAACAAATAACGTGGCGTTTTAGTGGTACCTACATGAATTTTCAAAATCGGTTCAGTAGATGCAGAGATTACCCCTATAACACCACAAACTTAACCGTTTTATAATATTAGTATAGATGTATAGATAATGTAATTCAAGAATTTATGAAACTCTTCGGTTCGTCATTCATAATATGCACTGCAAAGATATGAGATCCTTGTCACTTTATGCTTTCCCTATCATCTACAAATGGATAGAATAGATACCCATATTGTAGATGTACCCATATTGTACTTGAAGATTTAAGTTAAGCGTGAATAGGTATCTTAATTTAGCCAAGAGCTTGTTTATATAAAAAAATCTTCACTTTTCATACACATTTCACATATCCCGCGGGAACCATGAATTTTTCCGAGATGCAAAGTAGCTAATACAAGGTAAGGTAAGGTAATTTCAGTCATATCGATTAAGTAATTGCGGTACAAAGTAACAAAAATCCATAAAAACATTCACGTTTATATTATTAGTAGGTAGTATTAAAAAAGAGAGGTTGTTCACTACCTGGTCTTCTTCACACATGTTCTTGAAGGCGTTGATCTTCTTAGCGATCTTGATGAGGCGTCTGATGGCGACCGCGGTCAGATTCACTATCGTTATCAGCATCGGGTCGTGCTTGCCGTTGCCGTCCTGTAAAAAAGACATATTTTCGTTACACTCATTGAGCTTTTAAAATAAAAGGACGCACAATCATATAGAAAATTTCACTTAAAAAGTGGCCCATTTTGCTTTGACCGTTTTAGAATTATTGGTAAAGAAAATTATACCTAAATAAAGTCCAATATTCAATAAAATCCCAAATTCAGAGCAAATTCAACCTTAAGAATTGAGTTTAAGGTTGAATCTGCAAATGCGACTACTTGAATTGAGTGCCAAGAAGTTGTTTGGCACGCATTGATTGGGAACGTTTTTGGCCGCTGATTGTGCATCCACTTTTTAATAGGAGATCGATGTACACTAGTTAAAAAGCACGCTTGTTACTCGTTTCTCATAATACAGTTAGGGAGGGAAATGCAAACAGGTTTTATTTATCGGAAAATTTTCCATTTTGTGTAATTTGAAAGTATAGTGTACCGATGGGGTACCGACATACCTCAACGTGTCGCGAAGCTGAAGTGGTAGTTCGAAGAGTCGATGGACGTTGGGGAAACGCAGTCTTGGTCGACCCCCACCAGGTAATACACCGAGATACATAATAACCCTGTTAATATGGTGGAAGTCCCTATGTGGCGAACGAACTCTTTCGTTCGCCCACTTTAAGTTAGGCCATCTACATTCACATTCCAGATTCATTTCATATTTAGAATTCCCTTGACCGCGCATGCGTGGATATATTGTTTCGCCCATACATTACATCTTTACCACTTCATCATTCCACACCGCTTCATCTATTTGATAGACCTTTTATTTTATATAACTCTACTATTTATAATTCAGTGAAATAATAAATATACTAATCAACAACATCGCCTCATTCAAGTATACCAATATATCAAACCTCTATGGCGATACCTACAAGAGACCAATGTACAGCAGTGGACGTCCTTCGGCTGATAATGATGACAATGATAGTGCCTACCCTAATAAAAAGCTTTGTGCACACCACTGATAAAGCTACGAATATAACTAACCTTCAGGACGCCGGTAGAAGCCACCTCCCCGATGAGCTGCGACAGGTCATCGTCGATGGGTGCGTGCAGCGCCTTGTTGGCGACGATCAGCTCGTTGAGCTTCGCGCGCTCCACCTGATGCAGAACCCTTCATCATCAGCACCGGGATTATGGCATAGTCTCGCTGATGAGTGCCTACGTTAATCTATCTATAGTTCTCTACCATAGGTTCTTAACCTGGTCGGTTTTGTGCATTTGAGACTAGAATAAAAGACTGGGAGTATATAGGATACGTCGATGTCAAACAGAGACGTGAATAGGGATGATGACAGTTTTTTAAATCTATACTAATATTATAAAGCTGAAAGAGTTCGTTTGTTTGTTTGTTTGATTGAACGCGCTAATCTCAGGAAGTACTGATCCGATTTGAAAAAATCTTTCAGTGGTTATTTCAGCCCATTTATTGTGGAAGGCTATAGGCTATATATTATCCCCATATTTCTACAGGAACGGGAACCACGCGGGTGAAACCCCGCGGCGTCAGCTAGTTGTATATAAATTAGGAGTATGCTAATAGTAAAGCAATTTTGTAAAAGTAACAGGGTATTTCTGAGATCAATACTTTCAGAACTACAGGAATTTAAAGGGTCATATTTGCGGCACTGCCACGGATCCCTGAAAAACCCGCAATACAAATTGGTACGAATTAATGACGTCGTTAATCTTAATGATGTTTAGATTGTTAATGTTTGTTATTTGTGCGTTTATGTTTATAGTCATTAGTTTATATATTGGAAAACGTCACGTTAACGTAAGAAAGCTAAAACTATGCATTTTTATGTAATTACGATAAAAGATTTTCAATAGATTTTGTATATAATTTTAATTATTTTGCAAACATCCAGACAATCTTTTCTTTTTACGTATAAATTGGTTAACATTGACTTTATTTACTCGAATGTTTCATATATTCAAACCTAGTCAACATCCCCATTGGTCTAAGGAAACTTTTAAACATAACTCTAAAGGGAAAATAAAATCTAATTCTAGTGAAAAAAAGAAAACAGTAAGTGTAAACACAGGCAGCAGGCTAGTATGTAGACAAAGATGATTCAATAATACCTAATGCTAAGTAATGAATATTACATTACATCATAAGCCGTAGTTTGATTGTATGTAATGACTCATAGAACATCGACATAAAACAAGTAGGTATACAATCTGCAATTTAAAACTGCAAAGTCATTTCTGAATTAGTGTATTTTGCACATTTTACCTACTGGTTAAGAGCCGTGACCGCCCAGTGGATAAGACCTCTGCCTCCGATTCCAGGTTGTTGGTTCGAATCCGGTCCGGGGCATGTACCTCCAACTTTTCAGTTGTGTGCTTTTTAAGAAATTAAATATCACGTGTCTCAAACGGTGAAGAAAAAACATCGTGAGGAAACCTGCATACCAGAGAAATTTTCTTAATTCTCTGCGTGTGTGAAGTCTGCCAATCCGCATTGGGCCAGCGTGGTGGACTATTGGCCTAACCCCTCCCATTCTGAGAGGAGACTCGAGCTTAGCAGTGAGAGGAATATGGGTTGATAACGACGACCTACTGGTTATGTTGCGCATATCAGTATATAGTCGGGCATGGTGGGCCGTGCCCACCCTAGGATTCTGGGCTATATGGAATTCTATTATGATACTAATACTAGACTTAGATACGCTAATATGTTGCGGCTGAATATGGGAGCACAAATAAACTTAATATTAGCCAACTTAAAACTATACTAATATCATATTTTTATACGTAGGTTAATTTAATTGATTGTAGCTTTAAAGACAAAACGTGTTTAGTTGCTATGGTCCCACAGACAGACAAAAATAGCAGTCAAATTCATAACGCTACGAAAATAGATTTTCGTTGGGTGGTTAGAAAGTAACGGTTGTAAATTTTATAGTTAACTAGTTAACATGAGTACTATTACTATTAGAAAATCTATACTAATATATTAAAGCTGAAGAGTTTGTTTGTTTGTTTGAATGATTGAACGCGCTAATCTCAGGAACTACTGGTCCGATTTGAAAAATTCTTTCAGTGTTAGATAGCCCATTTATCGAGGAAGGCTATAGGCTATATATTATCCCTATATTCCTACGGGAACGGGAACCACATGGGTGAAAAGGTCTTAGAGAGAAATACTGGAAAGGCTTTATTCATAAGGATTTAAAAATCGATATTGTTGCAGCTTCACATAAACATACATATACAGCTAAACTTATCAGACGACAACAAGTAACTCTTATAATATTTTTTTATAAACTTTTTTAGTGTTTTGTATTAGCGGACGCCCGCGACTTCGTCCTTGTGAAATTCAGTTTTTCACAAATATCTCGGGAATCGTCGATTTTGTTCGGATAAAAAGTAGCCTATGTGATAATTCAGAGTAAAATCTATTTACATTCCAAATTTTAACCAAATTGATCCAGTAGCCGCAGCGTAAAGGAGGAACAAATATACATACACACACACACACACACAAAAACTTTTGGCTTTATAATATTAGTGTTATGTGATTATTAAGATTGTTATAAATTTTAAAAAAGATTTTTTTTAAATAAATGAAAGAAAAAAAATTCATGTCAACGAACTAGCGCACTTTTCGCAACTCTCCAAGTTAAGAAATTTTACTCAATATTACATTATCAACCCATATACGGCTCACTGCTGAGCTCGAGTCTCCTCTCAGAATGAGAGGGGTTATGCCTATTGTCCACCACGCTGGCCCAATGCGGATTGGCAGACTTCACACACGCAGAGAATTAAGAAATTCTCTGGTATGCAGGTTTCCTCAAGATGTTTTCCTTCACCGTTAGAGACACGTGATATTTAATTTCTTAAAATGCACACAACTGAAAAGTTGGAGGTGTTGGACTGGATTCGAACCCACACCCTTTGGAATCGGAGGCAGAGGTCATATCCACTGGGATATCACGGCTCTCATATATTACTCAATATATAAACAACAATAACAAAGACCTCGTTAAGTTCTCGCGAGGAGCCGCTGCAGCTGCCCACAGACGTGTACGCCTCGAACTCCAGCTTGATCGCCTCGCACAGGATGGACTCCATCGAGTTCGGCTCTATCCTGCGAACAGTGCTAGTGTTAAAGCACTTCCTCATGTACCAGAGCACATTATTACTTGCTAATTCCTCCTCCTCAATCCGACCCTATCGCAAAATCTATTTTTGGCTCTCGTCTACGTCATCTGTTGCTGCTCTGCCATTGGTTAATGTTACCTCTCAACGTCCTGCAGTATGTCCCTGGCCTTGTTGACGTCCGGGTTGGTGCTGGTGGACGGCATCTCTTCGCAGACGTGCTTCTGGCTCTCGTCTACGTCATCTATTGCTGCACTGCCATTGGTTAATATTGATCTGAAAATAACAAAAATTCAAAATTCATTTATTTCGAGTAGCCTTAGTTTACAAGCACATTTGAACGTCAGGAATGTCCATTTGTACTGACTACCACAGCGCGATTCTGCTGAAAAGAGCTGATAGTAATCTGAACACTTGCTCTTATAAAAATCATCATCATATCAGATGGACGTTCACTGCAGGACATAGGCCTTTCGTAGGGACTTCCAAACTTCACGATACTGATGGCATGGCTTCGCTATATGTTGAGCTATGTTGGTGGTTTAAAAATAAATATAAAAATCATACATGATTTTAATTTACGATAGTAAAATCATTTTAATATTTGTTAATTTTATTTCCGTGTGAAGGTGGAAGCTGATCCAATGGCCTAGAAACATTTTTATCAGTAAGGAATATACCAACTGTGAAGCAACTGAAGTAAATGTCATGACAAGTGTACACCTGGTGTGGACCTTGGTAATCGGAATGTTTATTAGGTACCAGTAAAATTATACGAATTTGAGACTTGGTCATTCAGAGTTCGGCTCATGCACATCATGTTATTTGCTACTTCAACTTCGCGACTTGTTGAGCTATGGTGAGCCGTATAGCTCAAAATATGTAACTGACGGTCGAATAAAACAAGTGTTGCTAATCAAAAGAAAGGTTACGTATTTACAGATATTATTATCAATTACAATAATCCAAGGTGACGTTCACAACAGGAAGCTATCGCGCAACATTCGCTACAACATTAATCGTCTACTCGTTATGATAAGCCGCTCAGGTCACGATCCTTATCATCATCTTTAGTGAGATTTGCACACTCTTTGCATTACGAGTCTATTCAAAACGTTGCGGTATAAAAGATAATGCTTTTTTATCTTTTGGGTTTATTTACGATCAGTAAAATAACTTAAAATATAATGAAGTTATTTAAATCGAGAAAGGTATGCCTAGATGGTTTGGGCACACCTACAGGATAAGTGCAAGGAGACTCATCATCATCATTATCAGTCCATTTTTAACTGCCTACTACAGGGCTCCAATGCGGATTAGAGTGATTATGGTTCTTTAACGACAATATGTTGATGATGACGACCGAGACAGCTAAACATGGTCAGGTCCACCAACTTTTTAACCTCGGGCAAATAATTCAACTAAAAATATCTTATTAGAAAAAAAAAGCTCATAGCCCGATACCCGATGACCTCATGGGTTTACGAGGCAGTTATCTGACTAGAGGAGATTAACAAAATGGATTTATAAAGAGAGTGTGAATGGTATTGCTGGGAGGGGAGCATCAAGGCGAACCAAATCCAGGGCATTCTTAAAATATAGGCCCTAAGCCTACGAATTCGTGTGAAAAGATTGACGAAAATAGAAGAAGCAAGGAAGAAGGAATGCGAGGATCGCAGCAACTGGAAGGTTGTGGTATCTGTCTTCCCCTACGCGAACGATGTTATTATGTCAATTAAGTTGAAGTTACTATACAATGGGGATGATGACTAGGTTTGAATATATTGATTTTTATGATACATTCGGGTAAATAAGGTCAATGTTAACTAATTTATACATAAAAAGCAAATATTGACTGGATATTTGCAAAATAAATAAGATTATAAAATTTTAAAATCTATTAAAAATCTTTTATCGTAATTAGATGAAAATTTATACAGTTTTAGCTTCCTTACATTAAATATGACATTTTTTAATATATGAACTATAAACATAAACGCAGAAATAACAAAGATATTAGTAATTTTGTTTTAACGCACATACAAATCTAATGATCATTACATTGCCTACGACGTCATTAGTTCGTGCCATTTTGTATGGAGCGTTTTTCAGGGATCCGCGGCAGCGCCGCAAATCTGACCCTTTAAAACCCTGTATCCCTGTATCTGCGATAAAGTAATTATCGCAGACACCTTGTTACTTTTACAAAATTGCTTTACTATTAGCGTACTCTTAATTTATATACAATTTAAAAAACTGTCATCATTCCTATTGATCTGTTTATAAAGGCTGCTGACTGATCTATCAACACAGCTCTAACCACTGATTGACCACAAACAATCTGCCAAGAATTAACGATTTTGAAGATGACATGCATTAAAGTAAAAAACCCGAATTCAGTAGTTCATGTGTGGGATTTCGTCCACGAGGACGAAATTAAGTAATAAGCTATTTAAATTATTAAATACAGAGATGATTGGAGGCAATCGGATCGGCTTACACACAGGAAGTACTAATAACGAATTGTAAATGAAGATTGTTGCAAATTACAAATCAAAATCGTTTTATTTCAAATACGCATAGTTTACAAATTACGTTCATATTGGAATAATCAATTTGAACTGTTAATAGAGACACTACTGGCAGACAAACTTGATCATTCATAAGTGCCTGTAAACTATAGGCTTATATTAAATCGTTTTCGTTAATCTATAGTTGTTAAGAAAAAAACGACCTTAGATACATATACATTAAAGTTTAAATTAGCTTAGAGCATTGTAGATACATGGTTTCGTATTCTGTGGTATTTTTATTAGTAATACAACTATCACCACTCTGTTTCAGTCACATAGTTCCCATGTCAGCAGGAAGACTGGGATAAACAAGCCCATGTTACTCGCTGATAATGTAGCTTTCTATTAGTGAAAGACCTTTTCAAATAGGTTTAGTGGTTTAACTGTGATACAAAACAAACAAGTAAGATTGAACGTAGAGATATGAGTATCTACAAAATTATCTTTGCAATGCACCTGTTACGTTTAGTCATCACTATTTTTGCTGATAATGATTCTCAATGATTAAACATGTAACTTATGAAGGTCTTACTAAATAGAAATTAACATTTTTTCTTATCTCAGATAGGCCTTAAAATTTTATTTACGAAATCACTTTATCATGCCTGATTGTAAGTGATACAATAGGGTAGTTGACTCGTATCCAATTTAATATAAACAATATTAATTTAGCATAGTACATGGAATAAGGGTCCGAAATATATCCATACTAGCTGACGCCGCGCGGTTTCACCCGCGTGGATTCCGGTCCCGTAGGAATACGGGGATAATATATAGCCTATAGCCTTCCTCGATAAATGGGCTATCTAACACTAAAAGAATTTTTCAAATCGGACCAGTAGTTCCTGAGATTAGCGCATTTAATCAATCAAACAAACAAACTCTTCAGCTTTATAATATAAGTATAGATTAATTAATAAAAGTTAAGGATTTCAAATTTTCCAAACGTCAAAAACGCTGTCATCCATTTTGTGACGTCAAAATGTTACTTGATGTACTAAACGTCAAACAAATGTTTAACTAACATTTTTGTCAAACACTCAGTTTGTTATAGTGACGTCATGAAACAGTTGAAATATAGACCTTCATGGCCGACAACGGTTTTGGTTCGTATTGACAACATTTTCATGTAATCACATCCCAAAAAAATATGAAAAACAAATTTATTCAGTAGAATGTTAAAAGAATGAGATAATTTAAAAAAAGTGTCAACTAGCCTATTACACAGGCCTACAATCTACATATATGTATAATATATCAAACAGGCTTGAGAGCCACAAAAGTAGCCTCACCATCCAAAAATATGTGTCAACTAGCGGGCGCCCGCGACGTCGTCCACGTGGAATTCAGTTTTTTCACAAATCCCGCGGGAACCATGGGTTTTTCCAGGATAAAAGTAGCCTATGTGTTAGTCCAGAGTAAAATCTATTTTCATTCCAAATTTCAGCCAAATTGCTGCAAAATTGACAAAGTTTCCTACAAACCTTCATCCCATATTTTATCCCCTTGGGGGTAGAATTGATCAAAATCCTTTCTTAGCGGATGCCTATGTCATAACATCTACCTGCATGCCAAATTTCAGCCCGATCCGTTCAGTGGTTTGGGCTGTGCGTTGATAGACCACTATGTCAGTCAGTCACCTTTAAGTTTTAGATATTTAGATGACATTTTGTGAATCTTTAAACCTACATAATGTTATTGAGGTTTAAAAGTAAACTCACCGTATGCTATTTTGTTTTGGTGGCTCGTACATGCTGTCCACGCTGTCACATATATTGCTGTACCCCGACTCCACCACCCTCTGGTCGTACACGGCTCGGTTGATGATGCTCTTCTCGTCTATGGGGTACACTTTCATGGTGTACGGCTGGTTGGTGCTCTGCACGGGGACATACTGGCTGTACATGGCTGTGCTCATGGTGTTGTCCAAGTCAGTGTTTATGGGTGAGGGGGGGTAATGAGCCGTGCTGTGAGGACTGCATGTTGTACTGTTTAGTACATTGTATTGTAAACCTGCAAAAAATCATCATCATCATAGTCCCACTTTAGGGCCAGGCCTGCCTCCCCATGGGAGAAAGGTTACTGAGCTTATATCCTCAACACTGCTCTAATGCAGTTGACAGGTTTAGGATGGTACTGTTTGTTTCTTTTACATTATTTTTTTTTATATATTGTTACCAGTAGACATGCAATAAATGACATTAAATCTCATGAAGGGAATTAAGACTGATTTCAATCAATAGCAGCAGCAATCATTTCAATCAATGTGCTGAAACAAGTGATTGGATTGCTCCACATATTGTCTATTTCTCTTTACTTGGAAAGATTATGTTCTTCTTCTTTCTTCTGGGCCGTTTCCGCACTTAGCCATGTGATTGGCCGTTGTGCGTTAGATTAAAGATGTAAAGATTATGTTATATACTCCTGTAGGCCTAGCATGTAACTAGGCCAACGGGAGTGTATAGCATAATCTTACAAACTCTGAACAAAAAAATTCCAAGCAAAAATAAAGGCTCTGTACTTCATAGACCAGTGTGGTGAGGCTGCATTTTGTTATCTGATTCTTACTTTTTTTCTTTTATATTGTGAAGATTAACACATATATTTAAAACATAATCAAAATTAACAAATAAGTTAAATTAGCATGGCCTTCAATGGACGGTCAGCTACACATGCCATGAAGTACCCACAAGCAATTTGCTGTTATACAATAGTAATGAATTATTATTAAAATAAAAAATATAATGTACATAACTTAATTACAATTATAATTACTTAATTACATTATGTTATGGTAGCATTGGATAGGTTACATTGATTAAGGGCAACTTTGCAAAACAGGGTGAAGTCTACCAAATATTTGCCATATCTTTGAAACATGTTCTCCAATTTATTATTCAGAAAAGCCTGTGACAGGAGTATGACAATAGTCCAGCAGGGACTGAACCACACCCTCTATGGTGATAAGTCTGGCCCCTTTACCATTGAGTTATTGAGGCTTTCAATTGTTACAAGGAACTATCACTTACAAGTATACCACATTGTGTCATCAAAACTTGTAAGTAAATAACAATAATTATGTAATTCAAACCTGTGTCATGTATCGGAGGAACATAATTTAACTCATCGTCTCTCCTGAAATTCTTAGAACTAGATACAGAGTCATCAGGATCATTTAAATGTCGTTTTTTAGCTCGATTCTCTTCTATTTTCCGCCGTTTTTCCGCTTTATCCTCTTCCGACATGATAAACTCCTTCACCATACCGATAGACAGACACTTTTCTAATCTACATTTCTGACAGAATCTCCTCGTTAAAACAGTAATAGTGCAGTTGTTCGAGAAAGGGCATTTAAACTGCTTGTTGACTAATGCGTTGCGTCGGAAGAACGCTTTACAGCTCTCGCAGGATATCGCGTTAAAGTTGTACCCGAGAGCCTTGTCCCCGCAGACGAGGCATATCTTTTGCAAATTTACATTCAAATCCTTCTTCTGACCGTTACCATCGTCCGTTTTAGAGTTATCCTCACTCGTGGTGTCCATTTTCAGTATAAAATGCAGTCATTAGTCACTGAGATAAACACAAAACATTGAACACTTCGTGGAACTTCACTAGTTTCGTAAACATGATAACTTTATAAGAAAATAATTCCATAGTCCGCTACGTGAAAGTGATAAGGTCACGTCATGGATTAAAGTTGACCAGTTTGGCGAAAACTGAAGATAACAGAATAATTTTTTAAAATATTTTGATAAAAATAAATATGTTGCTTACAAAATGTGAACAAATAAAATAATAATGACATTGACATGACATAAGTCCATTGGTCACTGTCACAAACGTCAGATGAAGCCGAAGGGGTCACTGTCAACGTCAACGTCGTGATTTTTTTTCTATTAAGAAGCTTTGGAGGACAGGCCTGGATTGATTCCTTTCAGCAACATATTATATTACTAGTGAAAAATATATTTTAGCCTAATATTTTTTAGTTTAACATAATTTAAAAATTCTGGATTAACAATCAACCTATACTGTGATTCACTAATTTTCCAGCAAAAGTTTTTTAGCGCCATCTATGATGCATCTATAAACACTGTATTTTATTGTAGCGAATTATTAATCTTTAGGACTATAAAAGGACAACTCGAGGACAAGGAAATTAAGGAAGAAGTAGTAGTAGTTTTAAATAAAAGTAACATTTTCTATTTTAGCACATTTTCACGGAGTTCGACCTCTCGAATTTTTAGTTTTTTAAATACCTACCTACCTACTTATTAGCCATGAGTGTAGTCAAGCGCGACTCTATTTTGTACTTAAAAAGGTTCTATTTTATACACTAGCGGACGACCGTGACTTCGTCCGCCCTTAGACCTCTTTGATCGAGCCCTTACAGTAGTGTCGCTGTAAAAATGGAGTAACTTCTCCCGTTTTCCCATCATATCCCTTCACTGCTCTGCTCCTATTGATCGTAGCGTGATGAAAAGTATACTATAACCTGCCCATGAGTATGAAGAATAACTGTACCAAATTTCGTTAAAATCCATCGAGTAGTTTTTGTTTCTTTAACGAACATACAGACAGACAAAAATTTTACTGATTGCATTTTTGGCATTTGTATCGATCACAATCACTCCTGATAGTTATTTTGGAAATATATTTCATGTACAGAATTGACCTCTCTCCAGATTTATTATAAGTAGGTATAGAAGACAAAAATAAGGTACGTGGGTCCCTAATAACAGTGTAGCAGTGCTATATCCAGTTTATCGCATTGTGATCGCTAAAGGACCCATCGTCCAATATTCCAGGCGAGCGCTCGCAGCTGGTCGCTAGCGGAGTGACAGCCAATTTTCCGACTGAGGAACTCCCCTTTTGTTGTAAGTTGATGAATTGCATACTCCTTTCGGCTAGGGTTCCGTAGTTAAACGATACCCTTAGCCATAACGCTCGCTGTAATGAAAATTCATTACTTTTTCGTGAAGGAAAAACACTGTGAGGAAGCCTGCATATCTGAGAATTTTCTTAATTCGTAAGTGTGTGAAGTCTGCCAACCCGCATTGGACCAGCGTGGCGGACTACAGGCCTAACCCCTCTCATTCTGATAGGAGACTCGTGCTCAAGACAGTGAGCCGAAAATGAGTTACTAATGATGATGAATAATCGCATGTCACATGCAGTTCAGGATTAGCCTATAAGTTTGACGACCTCCGTGGCGCAGTGGTGTGTGCGGTTGATTTACAAGACGGATGTCCTGGGTTCGATCCCCAGCTGGGCCGATTGAGGTTTTCTTAATTGGTCCAAGTCTGGCTGGTGGGAGGCTTTGGCCGTGGCTAGTTACCACCCTACCGAGAAAGACGTATCGCCAAGCGATTTAGCGTTCCGGTACGATGTCGTGTAGCAACCGAAAGGAGTGTGGATTTTCATCCTCCTCCTAACAAGTTAGCCCGCTTCCATCTTAGAGTGCATCATCACTTACCATCAGGTGAGATTGTAATCAAGGACTAACTTGTAAAGAATAAAAAAAAACACACGTTACATATGCTATTGCATAAGTCATCTCGTCTCCAAATCCATTCTCCTGCAAGGAGGGAGGCGGGAGGCCTTGTCCTGTATTGGGCCGTTAAAATAGGCTGATAATTATGACATTTTGAAATTAACATTATTTAAGTTTACATACTTCTACAGATACAAATAATAGTCCAGTCATCTTAGCATTTTATTAAAAGAATATTTGCCTAATCTTTTAAATTTACATAATAATAATAATAATAATAAGTATTATCAATAATCTATACTTATAATAAATCTGTAGAGACGTCAATTCTGTACATGAAATATATTTCCAAAATAACTATCAGGTGATTAGTGGTCGATACTGATGCCAAAAATGCAATCAGTAAAATTTTTGTCTGTTTGTCTGTCTGTCTGTATGTTCTTTATAGAAACAAAAACTACTGGACGGATTTTAACGAAACTTGCTACAATTATTATTCATACTCCTGGGCAGGTTAAAATATACTTTTCATTACGCTACCGTCAATAGGAGCAGCGCAGTGAAGAGAAATGTTGAGAAAACGGGAGAAGTTACTCCATTTTTTAAGCTTCCGTCGCCGTCGCATGGTCCCTACCATAGGGGTAGTAGGATAGGAGTAGGGTAGGGGTAAGGTAGGGGTAGGGTAGGGGTAAGGTAGGGGTAGGGTAGGGTAGGGTACGCAGACGAAGTCGCGGGCGTCTGCTAGTAATTAATAAACTTTTTATCGCGTCTTCTCAGCGGGACTACGAGTATAATTATTGTCTTTACACTATTATATGCTCTAAGCGCTCGCTTTCTGCCTTCAATATCAATCAATCAATCAATTTATTTCTTTGCAGATACATGCATTATTTATACAGGTGGTCGGTAGATGTAGATGGTAAATGTATCTTGCCAATTAGGCATGCAAATTATTTATTAAGTATTTAATGATTCAAATGACAATTTCACCATTTAAAAATTACATCTTTATAATTAAAATATGTATGAAAAAAACAATAATATCAACTTAAATACTCATTTACACTGTAGAATGCCTGTTGAGTTAGGTATTTATATAAATTATTTTTAAAGCAATTTTATATTCTTTTCTTTCCTAATTTCTTTTGGTAACTTATTATAAATTCTTACTGCCGCAATGAATAAACTATTATGGTACAGAGTAGTTTTATGTTGTTCGCATGGTAAATGGTAAACGTATAAAAAACTTTTGAAACGAAACGTTCAGGGAAATTAAAGTTCTACAATATTTATAATATACATTATTAGATACAAATAGCGAAAATTCCATTGGAAATATGGTATTTGCAAAATAGACGATTTTGTGAAAGGCTTTTAATTACTTGAATTTTTACACGGTGTAAATTCCTACGTGATGATCTAAGAACAGATTTTGTAAACGAAGCGCAATGTGATACAATAACAATATGTACGTAGTCGGAAGTGGATTGTAAAGAAATACGCATACTGCTCTCACTGCAAGTTTCATGTTACAGCTACTGAGACATTAGTGGGCAATTTGTTAAACGCCTAGTACGTTTTTATTTGAATGCTTTTGTTACTATTGAAAAGAAAAAAAAAGATCTTTATTTTTAAGTAATGCCACATAGCATATTAAATCTAAATTATAACATATTATGGCTTAACTGTCCACTCAAACAGTGGAGCACTAAAGAATGCCCTGTAATATGTGGCACAACCTAGAAAAAGACCCCAACTCAGCATTTTGCCGCATACTTTCAATAAAAAAAAGGTATGTAGCACTGATTTTCAGTTAGGACCCAGTTCAGGTGCCGGTGAGCTCTTTTTACTTCGTCGTATCGTTATCAACCCATATACGGCTCACTGCTGAGCTCGAGTCTCCTCTCAGAATGAGAGGGGTTAGGCCAATAGTCAACCACGCTGGCCCAATGCGGATTGGCAGACTTCACACACGCAGAGAATTAAGAAATTCTCTGGCGTGCAGGTTTCCTCACGATGTTTTCCTTCACCGTTTGAGACACGTGATTATTTAATTTCTTAAAATGCACACAACTGAAAAGTTGGAGGTGCATGCCCCGGACCGGATTCGAACCCACACCCTCCAGAATTGGAGGGAGAGGTCATATCCACTGGGCTATCACGTATCGTCTTTTTACTTATTTATAGATAACTAAATACTATAAATAAGTAAAAAGACTATTGTAAAGTGTTGTAGGACGAAATAGAGATGTATTACTAGAATCCTATACTAAAGTTAATGTTTTCTAGTAGCTTAAAACGATTTGATATACTATGAAACTAAAAATTCGTAATCATTTTCCATCTAACACATATTCCGTGTCAGTCTTATCATCGTTATCAATTTATATACGGCTCACTGCTGAGCTCGAGTCTCCTCTTAGAATGAGAGGGGTTAGGCTAATAGTCCACCACGCTGGCCCAATGCGGATTGGCAGACTTCACCACACGCAGAGAGTTGAGAAATTCACTGGTGCGCAGGTTTCACAGTTTGAGACACGTGATATTTAATTTCTTAAAAATGCACACAACTGAAAAGTTGGAGGTGCATGCCCCAGACTGGATTCGGACCCACACCCTCCGGAATCGGAGGCAAAGGTCATATCCACTGGGCTATTACGTCTTGTATGTAATCTAGTTAATACAATAGTTCTCTCAAGAATGCAACTTAGTCATTTATTTTTAACTTAATAATTGCGGCTCAAAATTTACTTTAAACAGAATATTACTTACCCATATCATATTGTTTTATATTATGACCAATATTCCTTTTTGCCCGAGGTTTAGCGGTAAGATTATGTTAGAACTGGGTAAGATACAAGTCCAATGAGCGGGAATCCATTATCTCGGTGTGGAGTTTGGCTCCCAGACATTTTTAGATTTCTGTAAGTATTTTTTGTTGTTTGATTATCACGAAACTTAATACTCGTATGATTGTAAGATGTGTAGATTTATTAAGCTATAAATTATATATCAAAAAAGAAATTGGCCTTTTAAAATCATAACTAAAGGTTCATACTGCAAAACCCTAATTATGCCAGTATGGACTAGCACATATTATCATTAGACAATGTAGAACTTTTCATAAATGTAAACAATTTAATTATTAGATGCAACATTTAAAAATATTTACAGATATTTTAAATATAGATATTCATACAAGTTTTCATTTATTTCGTTAGTATTTTCGCCCAAAATGGGTGACATATTTAGATATTTATTATTTTTAATGGTTAATGTTTTAGTTTTTCCTTTAATAAGTGGTGACACGTATACCGTGACGGTGGGGACCGACGAACATGTGAATCTAGTCGACAGCAAGTTCCTAAGTTTCACAATAGATCCCAAATATTTGTTTTCTTCAAACGAAAAATATAACAGGTAAGTGTATGAATAAATCAAAATTAAATTTTAGAGGTAAGATTTTAGTTGGTTGTTACGATTTAACTACTCGACCGATTTTAAAAATTCTTTCTCCATTAGAAAGCTTCATTGATTAACATATGCTGTATCCCCGTATTTCTTCAGGAATGAGAACTGTAGGCGGGTACAACCACAGAGAATTTTCTCAATAATTCTCTGCGTGTGCGAAGTCTGCCAATCCGTATTGGGTGAGCGTGGTGGACCATTGGCTTCGTCGTCGTCGTCGTTATCAACCCATATATGGCTCACTGCTGAGCTCGAGTCTCCTCTCAGAATGAGAGGGGTTAGGCCAATAGTCCACCACGCTGGCCCAATGGGGATTGGTAGACTTCACACACGCAGAGAATTAAGAAATTCTCTGGTATGCAGGTTTCCTCACGATGTTTTCCTTCACCGATGAGACACGTGATATTTAATTTCTTAAAATGCATACAACTGAAAAGTTGGAGGTGCATGCCTCGGACCGGATTCGAACCCATACCCTCCGGAATCGGAGGCAGAGGTCATATCCACTGGGCTATCACGGCTCTTGGCTTAACCCCTTTGATTCTGAGTGAAGACTCGAGCTCAGCAGTGAGCGGAATCTGGGTTGATAATGATGATGATGATGATGATGATGGTGATGATGATGATGATGAATACTTTTTAATAAAACTACTTCTTGTGAACAGCAAAGAATGTCTCTGCATGGCGACCTCTCTCACGCCGGCGCACGTGCGCATAGCTGGCCCCTCCACCCCCCACATGGTGTTTCGGAACAGCTCCATCACTATCGAGGAGCGCCAGCCCAAGAGACTCACCCTCAGCAAACTGTACAGCGATGAAGATGGTAAGTCCAAGTCATAGATGTACTAAAAAGTCCAGATACCGTCTCCTGGGGTTGGATTCCGCTGTTTTATACTCGTCGATGTAACATTTGCCTATATACTAAGCCCACCAACCTGCATTGAAACAGAGTGTTGGGTCTAAACTCCATATTATCTCCGATCCCTCCTTATTAGTTCCGATTATGGCTATGCGCAAACTAACGAGTATCTTGCGCCACAGTACAATATAAGTAAATATAATAAGTCTATATTCTGTGCTTGCGCGCACCTACCTACCTACTTAAAGCATTAATATAAATTGTCGCTTCCAAAAATAAGCGTGGGCGTCTCGGGACCATATGCGAGAATAAGGAAAGCCAGACAGCGTGGTGCCGTAACGCGTTACGTTACAAAACGGTTTACCCTCGCATAAAAAGTTATCACTTCAATCGCTCGATGCGCGTAGTCACTAAACCAAGAAGAAGGATTACAAACTTATTTAACTTTTACAGACTCCAGCTATAGAACTGGTCTAGCAGTATCGCACAGCAAGTGGGAGAAGTTTGTCCACTGGGCCCAGAAGACCGGCTTTCACCTGGTGTTTGCGCTGAACAACGCCGAGAAGAGCGCGACGGGTCTGTGGGACCCCAACTCTGCGCTCAAGGTCCTGACTGTGGCTGACCAGGCCAACATTGGCCAAATGTATTGGCAACTTGGCTACGGTAAGCTGTATTCCGTATCTTCGTCTTTTATTTTACTTTTTAATCTATTGTTTTATATTTAATATACATACCATTGTTCCTAATTTAATATACGCCTTATCTATCAGAAAATCTCTATGAAAATTTATTAAAACTATAGTTATTCAAGAGACTCAGAGATTACTCAAGAGGTGATACCGGCAAAGACGCACCGCCAAGCGATTTAGCATTCCGGTACGATGCCGTGTAGAAACCGAAAGGAGTGTGGATTTTCATCATCCTCCTAACAAGTTAGCCCGCTTCCATCTTAGACTGCATCATCACTTACCATCAGGTGAGATTGTAGTCAAGGGCTAACTTGTAAAGAATAAAAAAAAAAAAAATCATGTCTTTTGGGAATTTGGACATCATTCAAAAGAAAAGATTTTCAAAAAACTTTTTTATGTTCTTTTTTCGAATTATAATATTTTTTTTTTATGTATAAAATGTTGCTCCATTCCTAAGTTAGTGTAATTCATTTTAAAGGTTTAGACTTAGAGAATCGCGCTAACAAACAGACATACCAGTGGCCTGAGTCTCAATTATAAAGATTTAGCAAAATGGCACGGGCCCGAGGTTATTATTGTCCCTGAATGTAATAAAATGGTAATCTTTGAAATGCAACCAATATTCTGGCCTCCGTTCCACGTGGGCTTGATTTGTATAGTTATTTGGTTAACTTAGCTAGTTCCTATATCTTTGTTTCAGAATGCAGAAACCAAACGATCGAGGAGTACCTCAACGACTTGGAGACGTTGCGCGTCATCACGGAGACATTCCCGGCGGGGCGGGGGGGCGGCTGGCGGGTGGTGGGGGGTGACGTCACGCCCTGCCTCTCACACCACTCTAAGAGCGACTTCAAGGACTACGTCACTCTGTCCGATGACATGATGGATGCTATATTTCTCAATGGGTAAGACATAAACAGTATTTTTTAAAATACCTACTTAGTTACAATACATAAGAGTTATCATCAGGGCCGGTCCGTCCATACGGCGAACGGAGCAGTCGCTCCAGGCGTCAAATCCTAAAGGGCGCCTAAATGGTAAAGAAAAATAAATTTCTTTTTTTCGATTGTCTATATATTTAACGAAGAGATGGTTGAGAGGCGCGAATGGAGTGCGCAGACGCAGGCCTGATTTTCAATTGGTCACTCCAGAAGTCCAAAGTATGGTCCAGATCTTCCCGTTCCATACTTACCAACTTTGTACTCAGAATTAGTATAGGTATATAGGAGCAAACAGGAGAGGCGCCATATTTGGATTTCGCTCCATTCTAAAATTTACTTCGGGCCGGTGCTGGTTATCATCATCATTAACAACCCATATTCTGCTCACTGTTGAGCACGAGTTTCCTCTCAGAATGAGCGGGGTTAGGGTCATAGTTCACCACGCTGGCCCAATGCGGATTGGCAAACTTCTCACACGTAGATAATTAAGAAAATTCTCAGGTAAGTAGGCTTCCTCACGATGTTTATCCTTTTCTGTTTGAGCTTAATAAAAGTTGGAGGTGCATGCCCCGGACCGGATTCGAACCTACATCTTCCAAATCGAAGGCAGAGGTCCATATCATATCCAATGGGCTATCACGGTTCAAATAATACATACGAGTACCTACATTGATATTGGATAGAAGCAGGCGTTACTTTGCGGAAGTTCATCATGATTATATAATGATTTATTTATTTTGCCATCATCCGCGAAAAGTCGACGAACCCATGAGACAACGTCACCCAGGTCCGACAAAATACTCTCTACGTACGTTTCATGGGTTCGTCGACTTTTCGCGGATGATAGCAAAATAAATAAATCATTATATAATTACATTGATATTATCATTACGCCTTATTCCCATAGTGGTATGCAGATACCACGTCCTTCCACTTGCTACGACCCTTGCACATCTCTTGCTTCTTTCATTCTTTCGAGTTCTTTCATACAAACTCGTCCGTTAAAGGTCGGTTAAACTCTTGACCTGGCCTTTATTAAGGAAGTCCTAGATTTTGTACAAGAACGTTCTCCTTGGCTTCGTCCTTTCCAAAATTTCCATTAATATATATCTCTAACTAAACTAGACACCTAGGGTCTAAAATGATATTTCTCTTCCTAATCGGTCGCTGGATTTGGTCTGAAAGTCCCTTACCAACATTTCTATTAGTCTCTAACTAACGGGGTCAAAAATTATATTTCTCTGGCTTTCGGTTCAAGAGTCAATTGAATTGACTTCAACGCACATTCTAAAATAAATCTTTTTACTCTTTCCAGCAACTCATCTTCCCACGAATTAGAGCATATGTCAGAAAAGGACCGCTACAAATTGCTCAAGTTGCTCAGCACCAGCGACACCCCGCTCTGGCTGACTGAGCACAACGAGCTGAGCGAAGAGTTGGAGCGCGCGGCCGACTGGATGACCAGCCTCGGGTACTCCGCGAGGAACGGCTTCTCTGTGCATTACCGGGAACTGAAGGAGAAGGAACTGTACGAGCCTACTTTGGTAAGATTTATGTAACTAGCGGATGCTTCGAGGTTTTATCCACGTAGTTTCTATTCCCGTTGGAATATGGGACTAAAATAGCTCAACGATAATAGGGCCGGATTCATCACCGATAAGTGATAGTTTGATCCCCAACCGTTGGACTATTGTCGAACCCACTAATACAGTCTTTATAGAGGCACCATTTTTTCTCTACACTTCTGGTAAAAACTGCTCCGAACGAAAAGCCCAAATACTTCACAGCCCGGTCCAGAAATAGAACCCAGCACCTCATTATCCTGAGCCTTAAAGATGACCAATAAGGCATTAAAAGTATATTTCCGTTTCTTAGAGTTTCTACATGGCTCTGCTGTTCAAGAACTTAGTAGGCGAACGAGTTCTCAACGTCGAGATAGAGGCATCACAAGCGATACTTTTCGCGCACTGTACATCGCTGCGTCACAAGGCTGTGTCCGGAGCTGTGACCTTTTACGGAGCCAACATGGATGAGGAGCCAGCCAGATTCTCCATCAAAATGTCCAAGAAGGAACAGGGTGGCGATATTTTGCAGTTTATATTGGGACACGATAGAAATGGGTAAGATGGTATTAATTTATTTCAACAGAACCTTAATTACTCCACAGATATTATGGAGCATCTGAACTGTGCCAGGTTCGATTTCCGCTCCTTAAATTATAGTATCAATTATCACCACCACTAGCACACTTAATCGAAAGAGAAAAACAAAATTTCATTCTAAAAAAAAGTCACATTTTGTTTTGAGGCGTTTTGATAATAAATAATAACTCAGCATGTATATACAAATAAAAAAATGTGAAATGACAATTATGCTGATATTTAAAACTAAAATAAACAGTTCAAGTTCACATTTATATGAAATTAACGATTATAACTAACTCAATATTTCTTTTTCACAGAAACATCGTTGTGAACGGACGAGCTATGTACTATGAAGGTGATATTCGTCCAGTGGTCAAGCGTGTTCGTCCATATAAAACGCTTCTTATAAATCTCCCGCCAAAATCTTTTGGATTTTGGGTACTAGCCAATACACAAGTTAAAGCTTGCTTCGATGTTGATATCAAGAATAAAGATAAAGTTCATAATATTTCTGAAGAAAATGAGGACGGAAATTTAATAAAAGATAAGCGTTCTTTGAGCAGGAAAGCTAGGGATATTCATGACTATGAAGAAAATAATAACAAAATTCTGAAAGAAGGGATAGATAAAATTAATAAAGATTTAAAGGAAACTCTAGGAAGAGCTTATGGTTCTAATAATAACAGGGATATTAATCATAATAGACACAAACCCAATCTACAGAGAAATGCACTTAAACGTTATGAACGTCAAGCCTTCGATGAAGAAAATGTAAATAAAAAGAGACTAACGAAATATAAATTACGACATGCTTTTCATGATGGATCTTTGAAAACCCGGTTATTAAACAAGCTTTCAAAGATTACAAAGGATCACTTACCAAGAACATTCTCCAAAACAAAAAGGTCAAGAGGATCAAAGAGAAATTATAGAGTAAATTCGATAAGAATTCCTAAAGAAGACGAAACTATACCGTTCCCAAAAAAACATCATAAAGTAGTAAAGTCAGAGGGTAAAGAAACACAATCTAAAAAAACTGAACTCAAACATGCTAATGAAGTGGAAGATAATTTAATAAGAAATCGTAGAAGTGCAATTTCTAAAAATAAAGTAAAATATGAAGAAGTAGAATCATCAGAAAATGAAATAGACGTGGATGATAGGAAATTCGGTAAAATTCTGCATAAATTGAAGAAATTGAGCGAATTACCTGTAGAATTACAAGAAAAAGAAAATATTGAATATGATGAACAAGAATCAAGCGAAGGAATAGTTTTAAAAACTAAAGTAACTGATGACAGTGCTGTGATAGATATAAGTGAGAAATCTAATTCTGGTCTTCTTAAATCGACACTCCAAGAAGTATTGTCTTTGTTGGCTGAATTTAATAAAAATATCAATCGGTTTTGGGCAGCGATGACATTATTAGAATAAACACATGCTACCTTTCTTTATGAATGATGGGATTAAACCATTTTAAAGTTTAGTATAATTTACAATATTTTGCAGGAGCTAAGCTATGAGAACTCTTTCAACACATTATAATCTGTAAACTTAAAGTCGAATATCATTTAGTGTTTGTTATTCAGCTCGTTTATCGCTTTTTATTATAATATTATATACATTATTTAATTTATTTAGATTAACTGTTCTTTTGTGCTGTTTGAAGTATGTATTTGTTTCGATAAATAATTACCTACGGGTGAACCTAAAGTCTGTCTCAGCAGTTAACCAAAAGATAAATTATTGTTATCTGTTTCTCAGTTATTAACGAAAGATGATATATTATGTAATGTATTTCTGGGTATTAAAATACGTGTGATGACATTGTGTTCTAAGAATTGTCTTCTAGGTAGTAGTAGTATTAGAGGATAGTTAGTGTAGGATAATTTGATGTAAGATCAGTACATCTATAGTTGATTGAGATGGATTTAGTGATATTTTGTAAATAAATTAAAGACTGTTTATAAGAAAATGTGTGGTATTTTAGTTATTTATTCAATATGTTTTTTTTTTTATTATTGTAGTAGTTTGTTGTAGTTCTATGTATTATGTGCTTATAGTTGATGGAGATGCCTCAATTATATCACTAAGTACTATTCTATAGCGATGTTTTGTACAACTCGCAGGTGTGAGTTTCTCATCTTATAGTATCGAATTAGATAGAGAGAGATAGAGGTGAAAACGAAACTAGCACTAGCAAGTTATAAAGACATTGTTACAGAATAGCCCTACAGAGAGCCAACCATCATTTAACATAGAGCAATACTTTGCAGAGATAGATAGAATAGCTGAATAAATGATAGCTTCACATTTGACTTTGATTGCACCAGCAAATACATATGTGCATATAACCGATGAAGGCTTGTAATCTAGCTTGCAGTTGTGACATTTGGTTTCCTTTTCAAAAACACAATATTTAAAAAAAAAGTTCAGGAAGTGCGCTTAGAACTCATTACAGTGTCGTGACATATCTGAACAGAATCGGTATAATACATTTTGTTTGGCAACGTTTACACTCACGTGTTGTGACATGTCGTGATATGTCACAACACATGAGTGTAAACGACCCGATATCGGTTCGCGTCAGAGCAGCGGGTTTGCCGGGGGAACTGAAAAGAAGCCATCACGACAATATGCGCGCGCGGCAGTGCTGTGTTGTGACGCTGTCAGCGTCGCTATAATAGAATAACATTGCAAACGTTAAACCTCTTCAAGAGCTGCGGCTGTATTGATTTAACACATTGTCTTGATGAGTTTCTGACATATTAATGTAAGCACAGGGAATTCTTTAGTGCTCCACTGTTTGAGTGGACAGTTAAGCCTTAATATGTTATAATTTAGATTTAATGTGATATGTGGCATTACTTAAAAATAAATATCTTTTATTTCTTTCTTTCTTTCTTTCACTTGCCATCACGTCATGACACTGGCGAAATAATGTAGTATCTGTTTACACTGGCGAAATAATGTAGTATCTGTTGCTTACTGGACCTAGGTACCTACTCTTGAAAGTCACTACTGAATAAGTTTTGGAATTTTGCTGTCAAAGAAAACTTTGATTGTAATTATTGATGTGGAATTTAATAAAAAAATTATATAGTTCATAATGCAAGAACAAAAAACCAACGATTATCTCAGAGAAGGGATAAATAGAAAATTAAAACAACAAAATGGTGGTACAATGTAGTTTATTTATTATTTAACAACTTGGTAGATAAACCACTTTCACACACAATAAAGTTAATATGAAAATGGCTACCTCTAAACCTTTATACATAACTAATAAGGACCTCCGTAAATTATATTAACAATGCTTTGCAACAGTAAGACGTAAACAATGGATAGCGAACAAGCCTACCTTTACAACTACGTAAGTGATAGAGATAGTGAGAATTGAACCTAAACCACGTGTAGATAAAGGTCAGTATTGTATGGCAATATAAAGCCACAGCGAACTGAAGTTAACTCAGCAATAACAACAAGGTTCACTTTCCATTCGATTATTTACCTAAAAACATTTTCAACAATAACTTCAATTTCGTTATTCATCCGTAATTCTAATTTATATGTAATCGTGGATAAACTTTTAACCTTTTCTTTATAATAACAATACAACACCTTAACCACGTTCATATTAGGGCAATGCAGACGCAGCATGTCAGCAACTGGCAACCTGCAATTAGCTGTTCATGACCACTTTCATTAATAGTGATTTGAAATATGTGCGCAGACACAGCAACTCTATGTAGTTGTAGTTAACGGCGGTTTCCGATTGCCACAAATACCAACAAAGTCGTTCAATTATCACTAACAATTTGCTGTGGGCTACCACGTCGAGGCAAGTAACCTTTATATTTATTAGAGTATCGATTATCGTTATTTATTTCAAGTTGTAATGAGAAATCTTTAACGCTTCGTTTTTGTTACTGCTACTTAGAAATAGAAACTTTTGAACGGTTGATAGTTGCTTCAACAAAAGTTGCTCCATCTGCGCATCCTAAGAGTGATGCCATGAAGTTCATTTTCGACTTCTTAGCTTTACACATTTTCAATATTTAATTTTAGGTAAACTTGCAATTTTAACACTAGATGTCACTAATATTATAAGCTAACGCACTATAATGTGTTCTTATATTAGCCAATAACTACCCTAATAAACAAATTGAAAAGTACAGACGAGGTAAAATATCAAAACCTTAGATTCTTTGTAACATACGTATTAAACAAAACTCGAATTGTTACAAATTGTGACATGTTATTTGACAGTGTAAAACTAGTATTATCAAATTCGACTATTAAACATTCAAGACTGTCAATTATCACGTCATAAAATACAACAACGAGTACTGAACAATCGTATTGAATGGTCAAAAAATAAAGCAAGATTTATGTATACTGCTGAAAGCTTTGATTTTACTGTTTCACTTTAACAAAGAAACTTTCTATAAAGATTTTAGAAAAAACGAAACGAAAAGTAAGGACTTTTACGTACAATATAGAAAATATTTTGGTTAAAAAAATATGTAAGTACCTAAAATCGAACAGCGCAACATTTTGTTTTCCGTGGCACTTAAATTCAGTTCTGATGGTAAATTATCTCTATATTGTTCGAAAAAGTCAAATCATAAGTATATACGTATGTATATAATCCGACAATATACATTTAGATTTATATATAGATGTATAATACTGGCGTGAATGTGTTTGAAGCTCTTGTGGTGTTTGGGTGTGTCGTTGTCTCTAAATTGTCTATTGTAATCGTATATATATATATATAATGCATAACATCAGATCCTTTTGCCCGTTCATCAATATCAACTATTTCATAAAAAAATAAATCTTCAATAGCACCCTGCCTAAACTTTTCTTTTACAATATCCATTTCTGCCACTAAAATATTTTTTTTGGCAATTTTCAATTTTAGTCAGAAATTAAAATCAATGTAACCTTTCGATGCAAGAGGATCTGATTTTTTAGACGCTTTTGCTACTTCAATGTCAAGGTTTTTTATGGAACGTACTCAACTTATTGGCCATGTTTTAAGTGCGGTCAAGGGTGAGAGATGTCAGCGCTTAATACACCAAAAAGTGTTTGTGTATCTAAATCAACTAGACTGACGCTTTCAGTGTCAAACTTTGCTTTCCCTGTGAAGGTATCCATTTCTACCGTAGCTAATAAGTTGTGCCAAAGTGTTTGTGTTGTTATATAACGATTACGTTCTATCATTGTTCATTTAACTAAGAGTAGCAAAAGCATCAGTGAGTCCTATTTCTAGTACTTTTTATTTATAAATGCTAATCTGCAAATACTTAACAAGTTACTGTAACCGACAACTCGGGTTAGTAAATACACATCTCCCCAATCGATACGATGCAACAATAACTTATATAATCACAACATAGAATATTACACATTATAATATAATCACATGCGCACATATATTTAAAATTTTCCAAAAATGTTTAGCCTACTTATCGGGAAAAATTAACGTTTTATTTTTTATTAATTCATTCGCTATACTATGTACAGTCACGCCAATAAAGTTTATAATCCATTTTTCACACATCTACGACTAAAGTATCACATTAAAGTAACAGTCTCATTCACACATACACCCACTGAAATTCACACAACAAGTAAGACACACATATGCACGCAAGCGTGCTCACACTAAAATATATAGAAATGAATTCCTACCTCTCACATTCATCCCTGTAAATCATGAGGTTATAGTTGCACCATATCAACATCCTAACAAAATCAACATTAAATTCAATATCCTACTAAGATGTCTCAGTCAATACTCGATAAGAATAAAGAAGTTAGTCCAAATATAGTCACAGAACAGACGAAAGTGAAATCCTAAATGCCATCGCAGGCCAAAAAGTCATAGATAACTCCAACGCTAAACACGCTACTTAAACAAAATATAATACAAAAATACACCAATAATAGTAATACAATAAGATACCCTGAGTGCAAAAGTCATAAGATCAATTTTACAACTGAAATTATGTAAGTATTAGGAGAAAAATTTAGAAATTGGTCAGTCACTTAGGAGCTTAAAATTAATCTACTCATTTGTCACGGGAATGCATTTCGTAATCTTGTTTATTACTCTCTTTATTTATTTTTAATAAATAATTTACAATTATTATACTAAACTACATGTCTACCTTGTATAAACCTCTTTGTAAATTCATTACAATTTATTAATTTAATAATAAATAAAAGTACTGGTGGTATTATTATGAACAAAATAGGCAGTTACTTTCTAATTTTATTTAAAAGGCTAGCGGTTAAGACTTTTACTTGAAAGTGGTTTTAATATATAAATATAAGTACGTGTATCTAATGAATATAGATATTAATGAAACACAACAGTTTGATTTCGATGCAGTTGGAAGCATCAGGATGAGTCATAAACCTTCAGCGATTCATTTGATATCACCCAAATTCCTTCACAAATGTCGCATTAACTAAGCATTCATTATACTAATGTATATTATAATAATTATAATAACCGACATACTAGACATCGAACACCGAAAGCTTATAATAAGAGAAGCGGTCAGGACCAATCCTAATGCTCGATGATATTTAAATCGTTACGACCAGCAAAGTGCATTGTGACACTTCGTCGTATGAGTTGTATCTATGACAACATGTCAAAATACATTTTAATTTAAATAACACGAGCATTAATACTCACACATACTCACTTCTAGTAGTAGCTAATCTGGTTTTTGCGATTGTTTAATTCTGCATTTCAAATGTTAATAATCAATCAGAGGCACCGCCTGTTTGTGACACTGACAGTACAAATATCAGTATACCTTACTTCAGTTTTAGGAAGAAAGAGCTCTAAGATAAAGCAGCATATTAATGTCACAAATTTTATTTATTAGTTGTAAACAGGTATTAATGGAAACTTTGTGCCCATTTTCAGAACTTCATCTATTATTGTGCAGAATAGACAATGACTAAAACGGACTGCTATTACTAAAAGTAAAGTGTTAAAGATCCTTCAGTAGGTTCACAAAAAGAGAAAATAAAGAAATAGACAAATAGAGAAAACGACACCGATCACACTTCAAGAGCCACGATACAATATAATCTTCATGCAAAATGTCATCTTATTACCATCAAATTAAGGTCCTTATTCGTTATTACATTAAATTTGTTCGCACTACTCTCAACTAGTGTCGTCATATTCTTTATACTAAAATGAAAAGGTCTCAAATTTGAGATTACCCGGTACAATTGAGAGAGTAGCTACACTTTTAATGTAATAGGGAAATCGGACGTCAAAGTCGTTTACCTTTAAATTAGTGACAGTTAGCGGGATTTATTTAAAGTTTAGTTACATCTAAACCTCGCTACGTATCAAAATAACTTTTCTAAACACTATCAACTACGTGAGAGTCAACAACGAAGATTACAGTTATATCTACGATAGATTGAAAGAGGAAGATAGGACATATTAGATACAGCGGTATTATGGAGGAATACAATAAGGTGTAAGGCTTTAGAATAAAATACAGAGTGGGACGATACGTCTGTCGATAATTATTTGCTGACTTGAAACATTACCCGATGGTGTTTTGCTTAAATACGACATAATAATTATGATGTTTTATAATTTTTATAGTTTTCCAAAGGAACTATTTGTATATCAAAGTGCCGATTTTAAAAAAAAAGATATTATTTAGTCCATAACGTCTGCTTATATTACAAGATGAAATTTTTACACTAGCAACCAAATAGTTTGACAACAAATTAATTACCAACAGACACATATCTTATCCATCGCATATAGGGAGCGGGAGAAAGAGAAAATTTTGGTCATGTCAATGTTAAAATGATATATAAAAAACAGGTCCAAGAGTTCTTACCTCTATTATTGTTTATTTTCTACGAACAACAGTTTTAACTAGATCGCCATGCACATACATAGATACTATTTTATCGTAATACATGATAACCCTAGCCTAGACACACGTACACTGAATTTAATTTTAATACCTTATTGCTAAGATTGTGAAGGGTTGAGAGAAGACGGACAGGCTGAATCTACTTAAAGATACCCGTTGATAACGATCCTCAGCGGTCTTGTCTGGAGATGGTGACACTTCACACAAATAATAAGCGTCTATGACTTAATGTCACGTGTTATAATGTGCGAAAAATCACTTGTCCAAAGAGCTCGATTCGCAAATCGCAACACACTTGCAAATCCGTTAATGATATTAAATTCTCATATGACGTTAGTATATTTGCGATAAGTTGTAGCGAATCGAAGCCATAAACAAGACCTGAGAGTTAAGTTTATTTAGCTAGGCGTGCACAAAGTATAAGCCTATCGAAAGAAGCTATGAAAATATTATCCAGTGTAGTACAGTGCAGGAAAATATGTGATATCTTATACTTCAGAAAATATAGCTGAAAATCTCAATAGATGATTATCTGAAATTATTGTGGATCTGTCATATTTACAATATGAGTAGTTGTATATATTATATTAGTGAAACGTAATTTTAAGTGTAATTTCTTGATCGCATCTATGTGATACTGAAGTCGTGAATACTCATTCTAAGTATTTTGTTACGTAAATTTGACACATCTTCACAAAAGAGTGTATACGTATATACGTACATATTACGTCCTTGGAACAGGACTTAGTATGAAATGTTAAATGTGTAATGGATGTTTAATGCCATTTGTCTGTCATAGACAAGTTGATTGACTGCAACCGTATGTGATAAGGCAATTTAAGATAAACGTCTTGAGTGTTACTGTTGTGTGGTCATACTTGTAAATAGAAAATGACAACCGACTGTTTTATAAGTACCATTTTACGAGATTGTTTCAAAAACTTACACTCAAAACCTAGAGTCAGATAAAAGTTCAATATGACAATGAAGTCGGAACTACGCATGATATGTATTTCATAAAGATAATTTGACACTTCTTCATAGTTACTTTTGTCACTTTAACTTTACGAATTGCAATCATTTTACGGCGCCAATGTCATAGAGAAATCTCATTACGATTTCAGATGTTAGCATTATATTAAATAAATTCAATACAGGACAATATATTTATTTGGGTAAATATATCTGCTTATAAAATAAATTTAACTAGCAAGCGTTTGCTATGTTAACAATAATCAAATTAACTTTAAAACTAATGGTATAGAGTTAAAAATACATGATGTGCTGACATCGTAGAGTCCATTTGAGAGTTTATAAATCTACTAGAAAAGGTGATCATTGAATCCGAGTGAAGTCAAGTTGCTCTTAAAGATGAAATATTGAAAGAACCCCATGTTATATTAACATTTGGGTAATCCATAGTTTATTATTGTTAGCAAAATTCATGGCTTTTAGGAATTGTTTCAGTCGATCTAAAATTTCTTTAGGTTTTGTTACCTATTGAGCAAAGAAAATGTTACCAAAGCTAAGATATATTTGTCAAGTATTATATGTAAAAATAGGAATATAAATTATAGTTTTACATGTTATTGGAACATTATCATATTTTTATATGAGTTCGTAATTTGTTTTGTAACGTTAAAATAATGAAAAAGTGTGTGTATGACAAAGTGTCAAAAAACGAATTTCTTACGAAATTCAATTATTATGCCGCACACATTTTCTTAGGACCTCTAATAAACTATAGATCACACAAAAGCGGGGTTAGAGTGAAAGAGATAAAAATAGATCAAGTAGCTAATTAGTGAGTGAGTCGAGCGCTCGCAGCCGGGCCGCGTCGGGCGCACAGCATTAGTTTATTTTATTCTTATATCACAGCTTTTGACGATAACAAATCTTTTGCATTTGCAGCTTAATACGTGGAGACAACCTCCGAACAATTAGCCCAACGTAGATCACTTGCCTTTACAACTGACAGTCAAAAACCTTTACTTACTGACATTTTTGTTTAAATAGTACTGTCCTAAAGCGCTATTAAGTGAGATACACAAGTTGATCTCAAGACTGTTTTATTGATTTATGATTTGTTTCCGCACGATACAATACATTATACAAATGTCACTTCAATACATTGATTTCTTAACGTATTTTGTCAAAAGAGATAATTGTTGTTCATTTGGTATGGTATGGCTATTGTACTTAAGGTGGACAAAGATTTAACAACTCTTTTGTAGTTCAGTAAGTATGTGAAACAAATAAAAGTCAGCAAGTAAATGTTGAAAACTCCCAGTAGTGTAAATCCGCGTGCATTGAATCAAATCTGTGTCCTATCGTGTATTTTGTTTTCGGATTGAATCTAGCCCGCGGAATCTATCAACATTGTCCATGTATAAATAATATGTCGTCTCAATCACACCTCATGTTTAATAAATCTAATGTATCTGCTGATAATGCTTTTCCTCTACTAAGTTTTTCTTTGTTATTGTTAGAAGAACAATGTACATACGACATGAAATTTTGTTTTTATATACATAGTGTGCCATCAACAGGATCTGTGAGCGAATTTGCTACATCGTTTTGCCTTAGTAGGCAGCATTATCTTTGCCCCTGTATTCAGTAAATCGCTATTACTTATGGAATTGACCATAACACCACCAGTAAGAAATATAATTTATTTTCATTCATTTCTTTGAAAGAATTTCGTTCTTGTTTTCATGTGACTGAGATGACATAATAGACATAGACTACAAACACTAGACGTTAATCGCTCGAAGGATCAGCTCGCACAACGTTACTTTAATCCTAAGCACAGAACATCAATTGCGAATCGCGTCTACCAACTTGATTCAACAGTTAATCATAAAACATGAGGCATCGCTACCTAACTTTACATTATTATTAACGAACATCGATCTTATATTATAAAGACATGCAAAAACGAAATTACAACGACTCTAAACACGTAATGCGAGACCATATTGTCTTCGCTGTCTGTTACAATATTGTACCTATTATATTCGATGTGGGTTTTAAGGCTAGGTCGATTACAGGTATAGTCCGAAACATGGTGAGAAAATTTCATAACATACAAATGCTTCACAAAAATATGAAATTCGAATTACATAACAATATAACAATTTCTCATGTATCTTGTAACTCGACTTGTATGACAATCTGTCACAAATTTTCAAAATAACATTCAAATGCTTTTTTACTACATAGTTACATAAAAGAATATTAAGAATATCGGTTTTTATGATGACATGTCGTAAAAGTGTCCCACCGAGTTTCAGACAAATATTTATACACCTAAACAAAATACACTGACGCGATATTGAAACACTGCATAAGCACGCATGCAAAAGATTTCGAGTTGAAGAGACGAAGGCAGCAGAGCAAGCCAAGAGATACAAGCCCAGTGGAATTTGGATGAAAACAAATATTCAAGATAACAAGAATACATTGTTATTTCAATGTAATTGTTGAACTCCGAAGACGAAGAAGACAGAGTCTAGACTGAGCGTATGCTACAGGGACAGTTGTTTGGTACAACACAGATTTAACTCTACCAGTTAATAATGATCAAAGGATGATTTGAAATACTCTATGACACTCATGTCGTATCTATGTCATATAACAGCTTTTACGTGTAATTCAGATCAAACATGTCATAGAGTACCCAAAGGCAGCACAAAAAATAAATGGTTATTTTACCTAGAGTTAGACGCAGACATGACTTGTATTTTAAAAGACTTTTTCAACAATATTATGAGCCATGTGGTGCATATTATGACGTCAATGACACTTCTTCATATAAGAAGTGCCATGAAATATTAACCTCACGATATGCAGTTATTATGGTCATTTTTAAAGTAATTTTAAGCTCTGCCCTCAATGATGTTTTGTCATCACAACAAAAATCACTTAAACTATTACAGCATCGCCTGAATGATCTATACGCTCAGTCCAGAGGCAGGTTTAGAGTGAGACAATGATGTGCGATAGCGCATCGACCCTTTGCAAACATATTTGTTTATTCGTTTACAAAGGCGCACGTTATGACAGTCGCTGTCTTAACCAAAGCCTTGTGTGCCTTTAAGCCACTACACGCGTGCTAATCTTAATTTAATTCTTCCAATTTATTAATTACACCGTTGTATTAAATTTACTCATTTTACACTTAAATAACAATATATCACAAGCATCAACATATAAAACAGGTTGGTTGGTGTTTCGTCCGTCGACTAGAACGCAGGTGATTTTTGTGATCCGGTCATAAAACAACAATCAAAGTCACAAGTCACAAACAAACAAGTCCTTTAAAACTATCAATAATAGAGTTTCTAAAACAGCACTTGTACTCGAATTTCTAGGGCAATAATACTACAATTGAATACGACAATTTTGACACTTGGTCTTACAAAAGAAATATTAAATTTGACGTCACAAAATTCAGTTACTGTTATAATGTTTTTTATTAATTCTTAACAAAATTGTAACTAAAATGCACCAAACAAGAAACTTTTTTTTTCACAAATTAATTCAATTTTATGCTATATATTGATTTTACAATTATGGTCTCATTGAATATGTTTATTTTAGCTGCGTTGTAGTGAACAGACGAAGTGATAGGTTGGCTAGTCATCTTCGCCAGCTTTGACACGTGGATTTGTTTAGGAAAAGCATATCCGTATTGAGGCTTCCAGTAGGACTATTTATGAAGCTGGAAAGCCTATAAGGCTTTAAGCCCAAATACTCGTTCTTTTTCTCCTAGCGCCAACTTTTAGAAATAAAAAAGTCATGGTCTACATATTGTTTTGTCATGATTTTAAAATTAAAAGTAGGTCATTTGACTTTAAATGACATCTATATGCCTTGATTGAACAAGATATTGATTATTGAATAAAAAAAATAATAAAATATGGATTGAAATATTTGAGAATGGAAATCGGGTTTCGTTATTGAAAGACGTTTTTTATTTATTTTAATTCACTCCATTACTTTGTCTGTCATTCCATTCACAAATAGATGTAATTCAAGTAAAATCAAACTCTTTAAGTTAAACCATGATAAATAAGTTTTTTTTTTGGAAATTTATTTATAAATTTGAGTTACTACTTTAGGTAGTGGTGGCACCATATGTGTCTGAGCCAGCGAAGTGTCAAAGTTTGGTGGTTCAGTTACATTAATCTTCTACAGCTGTGATCGCCCGGCAACGCGATGACTTTTTGACCTAACGTTACCTTTTGTTTTAAAACGACGTTTCTCTCGGTGCTATCCTTCCAAGTCAAGTGGACGACTGTACTCATGACGTAGCTCACAGATTTAGACGTACGGCAAATAATTTTGAACCTAATAATTTTGTAGGTAGTCGAAAAATGTGAGCGAGAGAATTGACGACGACACTTCCTTGTCCAGAAAAAACATCATACGAATTTGAATATGTGCGGAGCACGCGTTAAATTCGCAGTGAATTCGCCTTTTCCTAAAAAACCTTTTTATGTCTTTTTAGGTTAGATCTACGGTGTTATACAGGGAAGCGACCGATTCGTCTATTTAACTTGATTGATAGCTCCGAGTGCCGCTCTTATGAATGTATAAAAATATTATTGCTCATTATCAAAGCACCAACGCCACGTACATGCTACTAGCCGTCTAATTTTCGAAAAAATTTTGATTCTCGTCTACAAAACTTGATTTGAGCGCGTGTGATACAAACCATTATGCTGATCGCACATTACACGTCGCGCGGTTTACGCTGCTCGAATTCAAATGACGTCATCCGTAAAGAAAATTTCTGATTGAATTTCAAATCTTTGTACGTCACTAATAAAAAACGTGACATAGAATGTCGACGTAACGTTATGTATATCCATTTGTATGGTAAAAGTACCTGGATGCTAAATCAATATAACCTATCACGTCATTACATTTGACATGACAACTACATTATGAGCTTAAACATTTAACAAATTATTTTTACTATGACATCAAAATCGATCCAAATATTAGTGCAAATATCATTCACTTATAATTTTCGACATATTTAATATCAAAAAAAATCTTTTAACTTAATTAATATTTTAATATCATAGAAATCTACATTAAATTCTTTATTTTGTACCAATTTGCAGAATCAAGTATCTCTTTAGTTGGATAGTAGTCTTTCTCGGTTTTTTTATAAGTATTTTATACATTTTATGTATTGAGGTTTTGTTTGCGTCAACGCGTTCTGAATACTAGCACATTACACATTCGTACATATACAAAAGTAAATCAAATGTAACTTCGGATTTATTTTTAAACGTACATTGTTTCTACAATTATTCATAACATTTGTCAAAAGTCTCATGTCATGAATCTGACGTCATTTGAAGTCCCTTAACATTGTAATCAAATGCATCTCTGACGATTATATTGGCATAAATTGAAGTAGCATACTACGAGTAAATGCTCTATTACTTATTTAAAAGCAATTTCATCTTAGTTAGTAACGAAAAAGACGCGTGCCGCAAATGCGGTTCGCGCGAGCGTATGTGCGATCAGTTTTACAAATCCTGAACGTAATATTTGTTGTATTGAGGGTGCGGGTGGGTTTGGCTCAGCTACATCATGTATTCGGTTACACGTAAAGGTGCGCGCACATCAGCCCGCTCACTGCATCACGCACTTACTCTCGATCTGGGACTTGAGTTCGTTCACTTGCGTTTCGATGGTGTTTTTCAATTCTGTAACATTAATTTTTTTTCATGTTAGTCAATTATTCTTACTTTTCTATTTAAAATGTATATAGTTAAAGGTGCCGCCCTGTGACTATCAATCAAAGGAGTATGTGTTAAAACTCATCCATCAACGGCTCACTGTTGAGCGCGGGTCTCCTCTCAGAATGAGAGGGGTTAGGCGAATAGTCTACACACGTAGAGAATTAAAAAAAATCTCAGGTATGCAGGTCCTCACGATGTTTTTCCTTCACCGTTTAAAATTGTGATATTCAATTCATAAAATGAACATAACTGAAGTTAGCGGTGCATGCCCAGGATCGGATTTGAACCTACGCCCTCACAGAATCAAAGGCATGCATCTCCAACTTTTCAGTTATGTGCATTTTAAGAAATCAAATATCACGTGTCTCAAACGGTAAAGGAAAAACATCGTGAGGAAACATGCAGAGAATATTCTTAATTCTCTGCGTGTGTGGAGTCAGCCAATTCGCATTGGGCCAGCGTGGTGGACTATTGGCCTTACTCCTCTCATTCTGCGAGGAGACGAGCTCAGCAGTGAGCCGTATATGGGTTGATAATGATGATGACAATGACAAGTTAGCCCTCGACCACAATCTCAATAAACAAACATGTCGATGCTGTACGTACTGGTGAACTCGTCCTGGTCTTCGAGCTCGGCCTCCGCCGCCAGCTCCTCGGGGGTCTTCTTCTTCCTCATCAGCGGGTTGTCGGGCTCCTGCTGTTGCTGCTCTGCTATCTCCTCCTTCTTGGGGATTTTGTACTGGAAAGTGAGAATACATGCCGTTAGTTGCGAGTACAGAGTTTGTGCGTAAGGACTTTACACAGTGGCGTGCATAAGGTTTTTAAGTAGCGTATGCACTATAAGTAAAAATTAGAAAATCCCTTGTCCAACTATGTATTCTGTGGACCAACATTTGTATAGAGTCCTTAGGGTAGGCAGTGCATTTTTGCATCTATGAAGTGCACGCCACTGACTATACACCCTCTATATAACCAATAGTAGACTGACGTAAATCAAGTTTAAAGCTAAGCTTCAGTTTCCGTCTGTGAGTTTAAACATTTTTTTTTGGCAATTTGAACTTTAAGTTCCCAATTGCGTTTCTCAATAAAAGGTTAGGGGAACTTTGTAAATTCTATTTTTCGAAGGGATAAAACCAAACTTTCATATTCATGCATATTTTTTTTTTTATTCTTTACAAGTTAGCCCTTGACTACAATCTCACCTGATGGTAAGTGATGATGCAGTCTAAGATGGAAGCGGGCTAACTTGTTAGGAGGAGGATGAAAATCCACACTCCTTTCCTTTCGGTTTCTACACGGCATCGTACCGGAACGCTAAATCGCCTTGCGGTACGTCTTTGCCGGTAGGGTAGTAACTAGCCACAGCCGAAGCCTCCCACCAGCAGACCTGGACTAATTAAGAAAATCTCAATATGCCCAGCCGGGGATCGAACCCAGGACCTCCGTTTTGTAAATCCACCGCGTATACCACTGCGCCACGGAGGCCGTCAAAATATGTCTTATATCTTTCACATTTATATATGAAAGTTATATAGTCTTGATTCTGTTGTTAAAGTAACAACAACAAATTAATCCCCATAATCAGATCAGCGCCGATCATTAATGACAGAGCAAGACAATTTTTTAATCTAAGGTACTATTGTATTGTCACAGAAAGAACGCTAGAAATCAGTCTTTACAAGCAGCGTGGTGAAGCCGGCGAAACCCATAATAGACAAACCTCACCCGTCTCCTTGAAATTCGCATATAGAAACTTTGTTCAAAAATTTAACACTAACAACAATTACGTAAATTATTATAATAATCAATATTTACCATTAAAAAAATACTCGCCGTATTCCTACGGGAAAAGAGAACCACGCGGGTGAAACTAATAATTTTGTCAAACACTGTAGTTTAAGTTTTTTATTATTATCCGAAAACCATAAATTTTACAAAGACAAGCAAGGAACATCAAACAAAGTCAGATCTCTCATATAGTACAGCGGATTTGGAGATTAGAGCAAAAGAAGCATCAACATAATTATGAAGACATAGATTTAAAATCCACTTAATTAAAATACAGAAAAAAAGTTAAACCAGTACCTAATCCTCTTTGGCACAGCCTCGATACGGCAGAGAGAATTCATTTTAATTTCCATTAGGACCCCGTGGGAGCTCATTAAGAGTGATACCCCAGTAACAAGCGACGGATGGACTTTTTAAAGGACGCAATCCTCCGAGACCTCTGTGTCATTTTTATATTCCTCCGAGCACGGATAATTGGAGCTGCGAGGAATTTATCTTGGCCTAGCAATGCGGAATCAAAACTGTTTAACTTTGGTAGTGAATAATTAAACTTTAACCATTCGCTGCCCGCGAGTATTTTATCGGTGAGCCTGTCTGCGTTGAAGAAGCCGTCAGACAGGGAATGCGGTTTTAATCTACCGTTGTAAGCCATTTAAAAAATCTTTATATTCCTGTATCGCGCGGAGCATGATACTGTGCTCGCCTATTGCCCTTAAATAAAATAAAAATAAAAAATAATATAAAAAAGCCTTTTATTTCTTCTTATTTACAATTAATTAGGTAATAAGTATTTTAATCTTTTAATTGATAAAATTAAGTAATTTTACAATTTTAAAATGTTTATTTATTATATCTTCCCTTTTATTTAAAAGAAGAACCCTTGACGGTGAAGGCCTCCTCCAGGTGCTGCCATTTTGATCGGTCTTTTGCCTTCAGTAGCCAGTTTTTGCCGGTAAAAACTATTGCCCTTAGTTTACTTAATATTTTTTTACATGTCACGTAATGGATACGATGGGCGACCGGTCGTCCATTTAGGAGTCAAGTATAAGTGAGGTAACTTATCGTTTTACATAGGTTATGTAAATCAAATTTATTATAATAATTAGCACATATTAAGAGTAATAGGCAGATAGAGCGCACGGAACACGACGGTGTCGTAGCCGTTCCAAATACATAATTCAAAAACGAATACATTCTCGAGTCAGTACGACACGAAGCGTCACGTCAATAATAGTAACTAGTTACTACCCAGATTTTAATCCTTAAGTTAATTAATAAGTTAGCACGCTTCCATCTTAAATTGCATCATCGCTTACCATCAGGTGAGATTGTGGTCAAAATATTCGGATGTGGATGTGAATGTGAGATCAATAATTTACCACCGAAACCTTAAAAATTGTTCAAAGCCTAGCGTTCAGCATAGTTGAGGCGTACAGCATAATTCAAGTTTCAAGTCATTAAACTAAGTCCCGCGTAAGCCGCGCCCCGAATATCGGGAATTTATTGCGTTTCCGCGCAAAGTTAATACTTTCACCGTTAAATGTTATTAAAATTAAATTATTATAGCGGTAAATTGTTATTTATACCACGACCTATATTTAGATTTACGCGAGAGGCCGAAAGCGGGGCCTTCAGCGGTAATTAATTGATATTACTATATAATATAAATTTCACTTAAAATAAATCTTAACTATTATTCTTCATTATTATCGAATATTAGTCATTATCATTAGCAGAGAATTTTAAAGGGGGATTCGTGAGAGGGGATATGGAATTCTAACTATCATGCTGTTATGGGTCATCATCATCATTATTAACAGCCGATGGACGTCCACTGCTGGACATAGGCCTCTTGCATGGACTTCCAAACAAAACGGTCTCGAGTCGCCAGCATCCAGCGGCTCCCTGCAACTCGCTTGATGTCCTCAGTCCACCGAGTGAGGGGTCGACCAACACTGCGCTTTCCGGTGCGGGGTCGACATTCCGGCACCTTAGGACCCCAACGTCTAACACCTGTCATAATCAGCTGTTAATGATCAGGGTCGCTAGCTTAAAGTACTTCCCGTGGCATAGGGGTTGCAAAACAACTACCTAACTCGGACTTCAGAATTTTTACTGTAGTTTTAGAAATAAAATATAAAGTTTAAAAACTTGATTACGTAAATAGAGGTCTAGAAAGAACGAAACGAGAAAATATTTCAGAGCGAAATAGAAAAATGCATAGGTACAAAAATTTACATGGTAGAGCCGTGGTCTACGAATCATCATACAAGGAAAAATATCCTCTTTAAAACCGTGTATGCTACTGATACACTAAGTTACGGGGTAGCACTATTTCATGAAATACAAATTTTAATTTACCTGTACAATAATCAGCTCTCAAACCTCATCATAATTACTCTAAAACCGCGATGCGTTAACTCTTATAATTGAATTTAATTAAAAATTCGCTAAAAAATATTACAGGTAGGTAGAATTATTTTTATACCTGGTACTTACTAAGAATATGGATAAGATGTACTAGCGTTCCTTACTAGTTAGACATTAATACTTTACATAGTTTTAAGAAATCCCAAAACTTTCCTAGTGCCCTACTATTTAAGCAAACCATACAAACTTAAAAAAAAATACACAAAAAGAGATACATACAAAATTTAAAACTGAAAGAAATGTCTTTGTCAAATTTCGTTCTTCATTCTTCTGGTCCTCTTCTTCTCTTCTCATCTTCTAGAGGTAGATTGAGCCTCAAAGAAGTCAACCTGACTCGATTAGGGAGTCGCGTATAAAACGGACTCCCTACTAGAGTCAATTTAACATCCAGGAGCTTTATTTTTCTTCTATTTTCATGATGTCTTGTTTGCTTCAATCCTTCTTTCTTCATAATTCTTCTTAAAATGAATAAGGGACAATATTTTCAATTGAGTACACATTTATTTAAAAAAAACGCCTGTTTCAATATTTTACATTTGTTTACATTAGACAAATAACTACGTGAATTTACACGCATATGCACCAATTAAACTGAAAATCGCATCGAAATGAGACTAGTAGTTTTGCACAAACAAACTTTTACAGTCAGCCCTCATGGGCACGAGATTTTATTTAACGGAGTTTAAACAAGCGTTCAAATACAACAAATGCATTCAAGTATATGTTCACACGACAGTGTTTTTAAAACAGGACGTTTTTTTCGAGCAGTGTCGCATTTTCAATTATGGGCGTTGGAAATAGACCTTCATTTAACTTAATACTATATTTGAACGCTTTTTTAACGTCCGTTTAAAAACTCTCGTGCGAATGACGGTTAACGCAGTGGTCACTGTACACATCACCTATCTAATATATCTGAAAACCGTATTAAAATCGGACCAGTGTTTTGATTGGTTAACATAGGTTTGTACAAACATCCTCTCACCGCAAACGCAAATGCCCTCGTGAGTATAAAAATCCAAAAAAAGTACAAATAAGTTAATTGTCAATATAATAAGTGTGAGCGTGTCTATTACCCCTACACGTTATTTTAACGTATACATACATCTAAACCTTTATATTATGGTCATACGGTTTTGCAGTATGAACGCTTTTATGGACAACACAATATATATTTTTTAATTCAAGTACAAGTTATCCCTTGACTACAATTTCATGTGTATGAGTTACGATGCAGTCTAAAATAGAAGTGGGCTAACTTGGAAGAGGTAAAATTGTATTCTACCCCTGTCTATTCTACCAAGTCCATAACCCTGACTGTTCGCGGCATCTTACCGAAACGCTACCTCCTACGTACGAAATGGTAACTAGCTGCGACAGATGCCTAGAACTAGACAAGCCAAGAATTATAAAATCCTAAACTGACTGAGACATAGAGGTGCTGGACCTCTGTGTTAAGAACCACAGCACTACCTAGAAAGGTAGTCAAATAAAAACGCAAAACGCAATTATTTATTCGATAAAGACTACAACATACTTGTAGGATAATGCGGTGTGAAGGGAGGGTTAGGGTAAAACGCAAAACACAATTATTTATTCGTTAAAGATGTAGGTATATTCAGAAAAATCTGCAGGACAATGCAGTGTAAAGGTGGGGGGTGGAAGGGGGTAGGGTAACGGCTCGTAATAGCGTAACTGTGCGTGAATGGTGTCATCAGTGGCGGGATTGCGCCGAGATTGCGCGCTAACGCGGTTACCAACTCATCTGGCCGGAAATTGATGGAAACGACACTTAGCGCTGAGATGAGCGGCCCTCAAAAATGGATAAACCACTATTAAATAGTACAATTCTGTATTACAATTATTTTTATAGAAAATAAATAAACAATTTTTGAAAATTCGAAATTAAATACAGTGGAATCCATTTATAATGACACGTCTTACTAAGCGAAAGTCATATAAAGCATTTTTGTTAAAAGAATTAACCTTAAGAGAAAAATGGCACATAAAATTAGTTTGATTTCTCATATCCTAATGCACATAATAATGCACTTTTCTCCTCCAATTGTAAATGGTTTACGACATTGAGATTGCATTTTTTTGAGTTCGTAGTTCTCTCAGTTAGTTGACAATCATACATAATTCAGTAATTATAATAATAGTAATGGTCTTATAGTGAAAAACTTCGACCAATACCTGAAGAAGCTTTCGCTGCTGGATCAAGGGTCGTATACAGAATTCTTGAGACGGTGCGTATTGTAAGGAGGTTTCTCACTCTGGATTTTTGTACGAGATATTATAAGAAATCATGTTTCGAGTCACTTGTTAACCTTTGTGACGCTTCTTTGGTAGACATTCTTCGAGTTTGATCTTTCACGGTCTTTTTTTTTTTTTTTTTATTCTTTACAAGTTAGCCCTTGACTACAATCTCACCTGATGGTAAGTGATGATGCAGTCTAAGATGGAAGCGGACTAACTTGTTAGGAGGAGGATGAAAATCTACACCCCTTTCGGTTTCTACACGGCATCGTACCGGAACGCTAAATCGCTTGGCGGTACATCTTAGCCGGTAGGGTGGTAACTAGCCACGGCCGAAGCCTCCCACCAGCCAGACCTGGACAAATTAAGAAAATCTCAATCTGCCCAGCCGGGAATCGAACCCAGGACCTCCGTCTTGTATATCCACCGCGCATACCACTGCGCCACGGAGGCCGTCAAAAGGATTACAAAGCAAAGTGAGTTACAAGTGATGAAATGACTTTCCGTTCGTTCAAACTCATATAGTACTCGTTGTTAGTATTCTGTTGTGGTAGGTGGTTGTGGCTTGTTGCAGGAGAATCACTTGAAAATCTTTTTGCTTTTAAAATAACCTGAAGATTGCTCATCAGTTGTCACAGATATGAATGAAGTGACAATACAAAGTGGTGTCAAACTAGCTCCGTTGACTTTTCCTCCAAAAAACATACAGTAAGCAAAAGAAAATATGCATTTTATTCAGAAAAATCGTAACAAAGGTCAGCGACCCCGCGCGTTGTTACACGATGTACTGAAAGTGTAAATCGGCGGGACCGTCGGCAAAATAAATCGAAGTCCCGTTTCATAAAACCCAAATACGTTGACAGCAATGAAGGATGTAAATCACATCAGCCGGCGCGCCCGCCCGTGTAATAGAGGCTGCTAAATTGCTGTGGCGTTCAAATGGTTGGGTAGTGGTAGCAAAAAAATCAAAATATTGTAATAAATTAGTAAATAAAACAAATATATTTATGACTAACTGACGCCGCACGGTTTCACCCACGTGGTTCCCGTAGGAATACGGGGATAATATATAGCCTATAACCTTCCTCGATAAATGGGCTATCTAACACTGAAAGAATTTTTCAAATCGGACCAGTAGTTCCTGAGTTTAGCGCGTTCAATCAAACAAACAAAGAAACTCTTCAGCTTTATAATATTATTATAGATTATAGATACAAATTAAATGTATTGTTTTCACGGATTATTTCTGTAATTGGTTATTTGTTTACTTGATGTTTTGTCTTGACATGGGAGTGGTAGATGATCAGTCCGCGTCCTGACACCTCTATCGTTTTTCTCCTAACAATGCTAGCATAGCATCATGGTAAAGAATGTACTCAACACTGATTTATGTCATAAAGGTTCGATCCCCGTTCGTTCGAATACATTATACCCACTCCTAACCCTATGTATAATCGACAATTCGACGCAGTGTATACGGTCTGCTGTAAGGCCGACCAATCAGAGGCAAGATCGGACATTTGACGTTTTAAGATTGCAATTTAACGGTTTCACTTCCGATATATTACACCGAAAAATAACAAGTTAAATTGTAATCAGTATTTTCGGTTTACAATATGACGGCAGATTAAAAAAACACGAGTGAGATTATAAACTAACGTTTTTTCAATTTAACGGCGACATATCGATTATTTTTTATTTGTTTAGCGATGTGCCGGTAGATGGCAGTGGCAGTATTTTGTATTGCGACATTGAGTAGTTCTCACTGAGGGTATATATTGTGTAGATTTTTAATATTAAATAATATTCGCATTGGAACGGCATCGTGCCATGGATGTTTTATTTTGCTTCAGTGCGGATCCCTTACAACCTACCGGTACCAAATCAAGTAATTGGAATAAAAAAAAAAAGAACTTTTAACAAAATAAGGCAAGCATTAATAATACTTAACAACTCTGTTATTGATAGTCACGTGTATGTTGTGTTCACTAGAATTGATACCAATACAAAAAATGACATTAAAGCGAAAGCAGCTGCCAGTCCTTCGCTAACTCGATTATAATAATTCCATTTAGCTGCCGACCTTACACGCAGAGCGCAGTGTAGTGAGAATATTCTTGTACCGTCGACACAACACAATGTTGCTTGGTGTAAATTTATGACGCGCTAAATCGATGGGCGGACCTTCTCCTGATATATGCATTACATTGTGTCCATTATAGTTAAATAACGTCTGAAGGAGGAAAATGCTTCTATACTTATCTCCATACTATCTAGTTTATATTTTGTGTTTATTTTACGTCTAAACATGAAATGGCTTTTCTTTATTCCAAGAAATTCTTACTAAAAATTCTCAGCTCGGAGTTGGGAAGTTATTGATGTTACACCCCAGTTATACACTTCCCGCGACTTCGTCCGCGTGGAATTCAGTTTTTCACAAATACCGCGGGAACAATGGATTTTTCCGGGTCGAAAAATATGCCTGTGTGTTAATCCAGAGTAAAATCTATTTACATTTCAAATTTCAGCCAAATCGCTTCAGTAGTAGCGGTGTTAAAGAGTAACAAACATCCAAACAAACATACATCAATACAAACGTATTAGAAATTACCTTCAGCCTTCTGTTTTATGAATGAAAAATATTTTATATCAAAATTAGTATGTTAAAAAATAAGTTGCAAGTAGGTTGCCTCAAAACTCCTGGCTAAACTATAATTAACGTTAGTTAATAATATGTAATAATAAATTCTAATTCGGTATTTCTACTATTAGCAACTGATGTATTTGTTTTTATTTATAAGAAGTTAGCCATTGACTACAATATTATCTGATAATGCAGTCTAAGATGAAAGCGGGCTAACTTGTTAGGAGGAGGATGAAAATCCACACCCCTTTCGGTTTCTACACGGTACGCCTTTGCCGGAAGGGTGGTAACTAGCCACAGCCTCCCACCACCTGAACCATTTAAGAAAATCAATCGGCTCAGCCGGGGATCGAACCCAGAACCTCTGTCTTGTAAATCCACCGCGCCACGGAGGTCGTCAAAATGTATGTACGATTTGATGATCACCCTAAGACCTTTAACCCTTTGGAGCGTGGTGGGTTGAAGCTCCATATCCCTTCTACTTTAACTTACGAGGAAGTCGTAAGTTACGAGGGAGGCCGTGTAACTTAAGACTTCCTCGTAATCACACTTATATTTGGATCCAAATTGATTATTATACCCTGGAATACATAGGTTAGATACTTCTTTTGTATGTATGTATTAATATACCCGAAAAAATCGATAATTCCCGTGGGATTTGTGAAAAACTACATTAGAAGACACAGACTAGTTTTTGATAGTGGATCGCTAACAAATGATCGCTAACAGCATAATACAGTCAGAACAATGCTAATTAACTGTTATCAAAGCAGCGCAGATCATCAAATGTCAACATTAAACTGATTATTGCTTCGATACAATCGCTATAAATGATTACCGTCCAAATTGAATATTATAACAATATTTGTATCGCTCCCAGTTTAATTATCAATGCAGACGTTGTAATATTGATCGACAAGCAATTAACTGTTATGGTTAACCACACACACTATTATAATATTCAATTATAATTTATTTTTGTTTATCAAATTAAATTTACTAGTATTGCAAGTAGGTTATAAAACCAATTTAGAAAAATAAAATCTATCACTGAATTTTCTAAAGTGTTGTTCCAAAAAGCTCTTGAGACAAAAATAACAACGCAATAAAGTGATCTGATAGGGGCTGTGGCGTGCACAAACACTAGGGTAAGCAACGGTAGGTTTTTGGCTGGTGGGAGGCTTCAGCTGTGGCTAGTTACCATCCTACCGTCATAGATGTATCGCCAAGCGATTTAGCGTTTCGGTACGATGTCGTTCGGTACCAAAACGAGTGTGGATTTTCATCCTCCTCCTAATAAGTTAGACCGTTTCCATCTTAGATTCATCACTTACCATCAGGTGAGATTGTAATCAAGGGCTAACTTGTAAAAAATAAAAGAAAAAAGCAATACAGTGTACATAATGGAAAATTCCTTCTCCACTAACTGGTATTGAGTCTTCGGGGGCGATGCATAATAGCATCTACGAAGAGCACGCCAATGGATATGGGTGGGTATTCGTTTTTTGATACTGATACACCTAAAATACTTGTTATGTCTTCGATATAAAATCCCTCATAGCTCGTCATTAATTAAGCTTAGAGAGAATGTCCATCTAACAACAGCCAATTTCCCCAACTCCGGGCTAATGCTTTAACTGGAAACTTCTTATTAAAAACATACATATAGATAGATAGATGATGTACATACAATAATATCACTAATATTATAAAGTTGAAGAGTTTGTTTGCTTGAACGCGCTAATCTCAGGAACTACTGATCCCATTTGAAAAATTCTTTAATTGTTAGATAGCGCATTTATCGAGGAAGGCTATAAGCTATATATTATCCCCGTATTCCCACGGGAACGGGAACCACGCGAGTGAAACCGCGCGGCGTCAGCTAGTAGATACAATAAAAACGAAAGGAACACAACATACCATCCAATTGATATTAATATGATCTTTCCAATATCGTTTGTCTTTCTATAAACTACATGTAAGTAGGTATATAAGCTTCAGGAACGCATAAATTGGACGAATAATGATAAAAAGTCACGTGAAACTCGAACGCGAAAACAAAACAACAAAAGCGGTAAATAATTGAGCATGCCGCACAAATCGGGAGCACTTACGCCTGTCGCTCACGACCAGCAATGGCGGCGCGTGCTCCCGCGAGCAAGTCACGCGAGCATGTCACAAGTTACGTATACCTAATGAAAACAGTTTATTTGTATGTCAACCTGTAATCAGGAAGTTATTTATCCGATTGCAGTGAATGGAATGAAGAAGAGAAGAGTGAGTGAAAGAATGGTTATGTGTTTTAATTATTTTAATTTATTATTATTATCAACCTATTTTAAAGACCCACTAGAGGGGCAGGCCTCCTTCCTTATAGTAGAAGTGACTGACAATGATGCAGTGCAAGTTAGTTGGTGGGTTTAGGATTAACACTTTAACGATCACTGTCATCTGATGTTAATGAGAACTAAGACTGATGGTTTAATTTGCTATCCGAGGGCGTTGTCTCAGCACCAGCTTCCCAACACTGGGCTTAGATTTTTTATTGAAAATTTTTAGGAAGAAAGAAAACCTCAAGACGCAGAATTTGAACCTAGGATCTCACGATCCCAAACCACATGGGCTAATCACAGGACTAATAACACAAATCAGGTGGAATAATAATGACCGAGACCAAAGTATTGCTCTTTGAGACACATACTGCATGGGCTGTTACATAAATAACTTCCCAATTCTTGATTGCTATTTAGAAGTACCTCCGAAAGAACGAAACCTCCAATATTCTGTGGTACAATCCAGAAACTAGCCAAGTAGCACGTCGATTCTCTGTATACGATCGCTAACGCGTCGAAAACTAGAAAATAGCATGCTAAATTGCTTGGCGGCACGTCTTTGCCGGTAGGGTGGTAACTAGTCACGGCTGATGCCTATAACTATTAGATCAGACATGAGCCAATTTAGGAAATATATAAAACCATAAATTGGGTTCCTGGGAATCGACAACAGGACCTCTATATTGAAAACCTCAGCATTACCCACTGCACCATAGATATTATCTTAAATTAGTTAGGTACGAAGGCAGTTTACTATTTATCACAGCACCGGAAAGTTTAATCGTTTTAGACCATTTACCGTCGAAGTTAAAAATACTCCCGGACTTAAGTTAAGTCGGACTTAACAATTGGACCGTTAGGAAAAAGGTTTACCTGAAGTATTTGCTAGCACTGACGGTGTTTGTTCGGCTGATGGAGTTTCGAGTGGCGTCGCGGCGAAAACTAGTTCAGTAAATGGGTTAAGGCTTGGTCAGAACTAACGGAGCTTTTTTTGTTTGACTGCACGGATTTTAATGGAACTTTCACTGCAGTGGCTTCGGATTTTATTTAGTAGTTGAGAATAGGCTACGTTTTGTATCTTTCATTTCAATGATTTTCGGCTCACTGTTGAGCACGAATCTCTCTTAGAATGATAAAATTAGGCTAGGGTTTCTCAAACTTTTAAAATTAATCCCTGTTAAAATTTCTATATGACAGCCCCTTACTAACTAATGGGGAACCCTCCACCCCCCCCCCCAAAGAAAAAAAGACTGTTTAAAAAAATAAAGTACCAAATTAATGTGATGAGTGTCCTTGTTTTTTGTCGCAAATGGTAGTAATTTTGGACAATTTTAACCTTAATTCTGACTTGGTATCACTTATCTAGCCACCATTATGTAAATCTTGTCGCAAACCCCCTACCGTCAGATGCAGAACCCCTGGGGGTTCGCGTACCCCACTTTAAGAAGCCCTGGGTTAGGCTATTGGTCCACCACGCTGGCCCAATGCGGATTAGCTGACTTCTTAAAAACCACACAACAGAAAAGTTGGAGGTGCATGCCCCGGACTGGATTCGAACCCACACCCTCCGGAATCGGAGGCAGAGGTCATATCCACTAGGCTATCACGGTTCTACATCTGATAGTGGTCGTTAATGAAACATTATCACCCTATACCCGTCAACCCGCATTAGAGCAGCTTGGTGGATACCATATCCCCCATACCCCAATATCCCCTCTCGCTATAAGGAAGGACCTGTCCTATAATGGTTAAAATAAGCTGATAATGATATTTTTAATTGTATCTGTAAAGTGTAAAACCAATAAAAAATCAACTTCTTCATCAAAAGAAAGCTCTCCAAAGTTCATTAAGACTCTTTTTTCCGATGTCTATGACGTCTAATCGCGCCGCTCGTGTTCCAGCCTTCGTCGTAACTTGTAGAAGTTCGCGCGAACTTTTAATTGTGGGGCGAATCCCTTGCTTCGGGCGTGTCTAATTAATTACGATAACTATCCGCTGTTTTTTTTATCCTCTTCTATATTTATATCGGTGTATATAAAATGCTTTGTTTTGATTGAGTGACGGATCAACGCACAGCCGTGATTTTTGTTTTGACGCAGTGGTATGCGCGGTAGATTTACAAAACGGAAGTCCTAGGTCCGGCTTTGCCGATTGAGGTTTTCTTAATTCGTCCAGGTCAGGCTGATGGGTGAGAGGGACCCTACCGCCAAGACGTACTGCCAAGCGATTTAGCATTCCGGTACGATGTCGTAGAGAAACCGAAAGGGGTGTGGATTTTCATCCTACTCATGAACTCTCGCATTAGTTGAAATTGTAGTCAAGGGCTAGGGCAAGTAGCTTGTAAATAAAACAGCCTAAGATACTAGTCCTAGAGGCTTGCAATTTGATAGACCGGTTCCTTGCATGACATTTAATTTTGAAGAAGAATTTTTAATGAGACAGAATTATGAACATAACAAACCACGGTATTGAGGCGTTCTCTCTCTACGCCATCCTCCAGACTTCGGTGCGTCTGATAATGGAATTTTCAAAAATGGAATGGAATATCCATTCCATTTTTGAAAATTCCAATTCACGGTATTGAGAACGCCTCAATACCGTGGTTTGCTATGTTCATAATTCTGTCTCACTTACCAGGAATATCACATAGCTACACAAATATTTTTATCACAAACCCCATTGGAAACATGGATTTTTCCGGGATAAAAAAGCCCATGCATTTATCCAGGGTATATTTCACCTCTGTTCCAAATTTCGGTAAATTGAAAGTAAATGAAATCAGTTCGGTATAGGCGTCGTGAAGGAATAATAAACATACACACATATTTACAGACAGACTTTCGCCTTTATAATATTAGAGATACTCTCGGCTCTACATTATCTCTATGTTTGTGACTCAGCTAAAAGAGAATAAGAAGTTGACAATTCGTATTCCTCGCGGTATGAGCTGTTTTACATATGTAAAACCTATACCCCCCCCTTCTCCCCCATTGGCACATTCGTGATCTTATTAGTGGCATTGGCGCGAGTTCGAATTACATTTTATGTGGAATAAAACGGCGGGCACGTCGCCGTCTACTTTTAAAATGAAATTTAAGATAGCACGCGCATTTAAATGTATTACAAAAAGGAGGAATTTTTGATTCAGGCTTCAAAGGAGGGTCGAGGAAGGAGGATCAACTCATGAGGTGGTTCGGGTAAAAGTGCTTGTAAAATATTATATAGTTCTAAAACCGTCCATTCCGGACTCTTGTGTCGAAGTAGTTCAATCGACTAAGTAGGTATATATAGTGCATTTTTATATTTTAAGAAAATGATGTCCCCAATAGCCTCCTTGATAGCCCAGTGGATATGACCACTGCTTTTGATTTGGGGGACTTGGGTTTAACTCCGGTCGAATGCACCTCCAACATTTCAGTTATGTGCATTTCAACAAATACGTGTCAATAAATTCATACGTGTCTATACGTGAAATAAATTCATACGTGTCTCAAACGTGAGGAAACCCGCATATCTAAGATTTTTTTTAATTTTCTACGTGTGTGAAGTCTGCGACATGCTGCACGCTGGTAGTGGTTGTTACTGGAGGACTGTTAACCTAACCCATGAGGGCGACTCATGAGTGGGTAACCCTTGTTAATGATGAATGATGACACCAAAATACTTTAAATATAAAAAAAAATGTTTTTAAACAGCCCTCCGAAAGATTTTTTTGGTAGACTTCGATTTGAAAGGGCATAAAAAAAGATTTTACGCAAATATTTTACTCATCGGGAATGAACATTGGGAACTCATTTTAAAAGTCGATGCCTCACAATACCTACTGTCGGTAGGGCGAGTAGGGGAGGTGGGGGTAGGGGGTGCAGTCTAATGGGCCATTAACCGGCACTAGAGCTTCAAACGTTTTCTAATAGAATTTGCGCTGAACGCGGCGTCAAAGGCGATGCTAATTTCATAGTTGGTTAGTTACTGTGTGAGGTGGGGACAAGTTTTGGTGCTACTAGAAATTGTCATTTTTTAAAGCAATACTAATTTTTAAACTCACTGTTATTAGCACATTTTAATAGCCCACTAAACGGGCCATGACACTTTGTGCCTATGTATGCACTTATGGGAGTATGCGGGCTTAAAGCTTAACATTGTATTTGTAACGATAGGTATGATAACGATTTTTAGGTATGATATTGACCGGGAAAGATGGATTATTGTTTTCTCTAAGGCACAGGGGTATAACACCATATACTGTCTCACTGAGCATAGGACTGAGCGTTTTTATTGTGAATTTCTTTTAAAGAATATCCCAATTCCCAAGCAAATGCATTTCGCTATCGTATTTACGAATACTTTCAATATGGGGCTATTTAATCTAAGGAGTGGGTAAACAAACTGCAAGCATTAGCAGCGTCTCAGCCGATCAATTCATCAACTTTGAAGGTACGTTATCTACGTAATAGAATTAACATCAAATCAGTTCAGTTTTGATCAGTTACAGTTACTTAAGTATCATTAACAATTAGCTAGTTGGTAAATTTAATAAATATTATAAAGACTTTGTTTGTTTGCTTGAACGCGCTAATCTCAGAAAATACTAGTCAAATTTGAAAATTTGATGTTTTTTTTTGATTTTTTTAAAAAGAGCAACTGTTGATTTCTTCTCAGCAGAACCAGCCTTCCGAACCGGTGGTAGAATCTTTACAAATAATCAACTGACGTGTCAAAAGTGCTTGTAAACTGAGCCTACTTGAAATAAATGAATTTTGAATTTAGAATTTTTTTGAATTCTGAAAAATCCTTTCAGTGTTAGATAGCCCATTTATCGAGGAAGGTTATAAGCTATATATTATCCCCGTATTACGGGAACAGGAACGTGGGTAAAACGTCAGCTAGTTTTATATATATCTAACAAACGTCAAAGTTAGTGAATTGCAAGTGTTGGATTTGGGTGGTGGCAATGACTTGACATCAGGTGATCCTTAAGATAGAATATTATGTGAACAAATCTCAACTCTTTTTACGTTGTCAGTTACAAAAGAAACTGCGAACTGCACCAGTTTACTGCCGATGTTTACGTTGACTGCGCAGCAAACAATCAGTTAAATGCATTTGCACTGCACACACAAACTGACTGTACCTACAATACATATACACAGTGTTACCTTAATGGAGTATACCTAATACTACCGTACTCTATTTTAGGTTCCGTGGTTAGCCTGTACATAAATTATTGTATTACAAAGGCCTACCAACTATGACAATTTGGATTTTTCATGATATAATTATTTTTTGTTAGCTATGTAATCATCATCATCATTATCAACCCATATTCGGCTCACTGCTCAGCTCGAGTCTCCTCTCATAAATATATAATAGTCCACCACGCTGGCCCAATGCGTATTTTCAGACTCTCACCAGGGAGATGTTTGCCCTGGAACTAATTCGAACCCACACCCTCCGGAATCGGAGGCAGAGGTCATATCCACTGGGCTATTACAGCTCTTAGCTATGTATTATTTAGAGCATTTTCCTCACTAGGGAGATAGAAACTTGTGTATTACGCATCATCATCATTACCAACCCATATTCGGCTCACTGCTGAGCTCGAGTTTTCTCTCGGAATGAGAGGGATTAGGCCAATAGTCCACCACGCTGGACTAATGCGGATTGGCAGACTTCACACACGCAGAGAATGAAGAAAATCCTCTGCTATGCAGGTTTCCTCACGATATTTAATTTTTTTAAATGCACACAACTGAAAAGTTGTAGGTGCATGCCCAGGAACCGATTCGAACTCACACCCTGCGGAATCGGAGGCAGAGGTCATATCCACTGGGCTATTACGGCTCGTAGCTATGTATTATCTAGTTCTAGAGCATTTTCCTAAATAGGAAGATAGAAACTTGTGTATTGCACATCGTTGCAAATTATTCATCGTTCAATCCCTAGCGATGTTCAGAATTTCATTATTTAAATATTTATTTAAATTTTATTTTTATAATAAGTTTAGCTAATTTAAGTATTATTTTCATTAATAAATACTATTCATTTAAATTTAATATACTGTTAATTTTTAGTTTTAATTTAATTATTTAAATGTTAGAATTTTTCACGTGCTTGATATTCAGAACTTTCATATTCGCATACGACAAACTATGACTTGGCAACTTTGCATAAAACAAATAACTATTTCATAAATTTATTAGAAGATTCAACTTACAATAATTTTTAAAATCAGCATGACCAAAATTAGCTCTTTTTAAGTTGTTACGTTTGTAAAATAAAAAAAACTTGAAACACAGATAACAAAATGAACCCTTTATTTTTTTTTTATTCTTTACAAGTTAGCCCTTGACTACAATCTCACCTGATGGTAAGTGATGATGCAGTCTAAGATGAAAGCGGGCTAACTTGTTAGGAGGAGAACGAAAATCCACACTCCTTTCGGTTTCTACACGGCATCGTACCGGGACGCTAAATCGCTTGGCGGTACGTCTTTGCCGGTAGGGTGGTAACTAGCCACGGCGTAAGCCTCCCACCAGTCAGGCCTGGACCAATTAAGAAAACCTCAATCGGCCCAGCCAGGGCATCGAACCCAGGACCTCCGTCTTGTAAATCTATCGCTCATACCACTACACCACGGAGGCCGTCAAAAGAGTCATAAAAAAAGAATGTAAACTATTTTGAATTTAGAATCTTTTGAAATATAAAACCTACTCAGAAACATGAAAAAGTCCGAAGCACAGCTTTAATTAGAGCTCGAACATTTGCAGCTTCCTGCAGCTACAAAGCGAGCATAATTTCTAGTGTTCCAGCTGTTACAGCTAGAAAAGAGCGCATAGTTAGCTGTTAGCTAGTACACAGAGCCTGTGACAGTCAGACATGCCTCACTTTCGGAAGGTTGAAAGATTTTCAGCCAATGCTCCTATCATCCTCTTGTGGTGTGGGGTTTGAACTGTTGGTGGCTTTGGAAGGTTTTCAAGATCTTCAATTTTTATAAAACGTATGTAATGAAGAATCTTGTCTTTATTTGCTAGATTTAGCTTCGTGGCAACCCTTCAATAGAGACCTCTAAAGTTCCATTAGAAATTCTTCGACTGTGTTTTTTGAAGGGTTGTCGCGGGGATTAGTGACTGGTGACTGGGGCCATAATTTCTCATATAAGGGTTTTTTACAAGTTAGCTCTAGGTATCTTACCGTATCCTGATGGTAAGTGATGATGATTAGGAGGATGAATCCACACTCCCTTCGGTTTCTACACGACAACAAACCAGAACGCTAAATGGCTTGGCGCTACGTCTTTGCCGGTAGAGTAGTAACTAACCACGGCCGAAGCCTCCCACCAGCCGACCTAGACTAATTAAGAAACACTCAATCAGCCCAGTCGAGGGCAGTCAAAATGAGGAATTTATGCTCTGGAATATACTAAAAAATACGTTTTACACTTGGACAATTGAAGATCTGGAGCCTTAAAACCTGCTATATTCCTAAGTCACCGTAGTCAAAAACTCCATAATTAGCTACCACACTTACCTACGGTAGGAGCATACGTTAACAAACAGCCTCGCTAAATGCGGTAAGTCCGGCTATGGCAGTCTCTGAGTCCACAGTCGCAGGCCAAGCAAAGAAGCACTCGGCAGTAATTTCTTCTGCAACGCCCTCTCGGCGCCATCTTGGGCTTAGGCGGGCAATTTGTGACGACATGGCCGCCCTCTTCACGATTTTTTCTTGTTAATATTCATGGCTTAGAAAGTTTCAAGCTAAAGCTTTTACATCACAGGTAAAAATATGAGGACATCTTTTAGTTCAATTTTTCACTCCGGAATAGGAGTTTTCCAAATACGCTCTAAAATGAAACAAGATTCCTAAACTTACTTTGTAAGCTTTTTGATTGTGTTATTTCTCCAAGCTCAATAGTCTTATTTCACGATGTCTCGTCTATAATAGATGTATTATTATTATAATAGATGTATTATTTAAAAAAAAAAAAAAAATTATAGACTCAGGTACTCGTTCGTTAAGTGGTTAGCATTTCATATGGCTAGTGATCAAATAAGTCCTCGATTCGAATCCTTTGCTACTCAGTAGCAACCCGGAGCTTCATTATCATACTCGGCTCACTGTTGAGCACGAGTCTCCTCTCAGAATTAGAGGGGTTAGGCCTTAGTCCACCACGCTGGCCCAATGCGGATTGGCAGACTTCACTCACGCATAAAAATTAATAAAGAAAATTCTCTGGTATGCAGGTTTCCTCACGATGTTTTTCCTTCACCGTTTGAGACACGTGATATTCAATTTCTTTAAGTGCACATAACTGAAAAGTTGGAGGTACATGTCCCGGACCGGTTTCAAACCTACGCCCTCCGAATTGAAGGCAGAGGTCATACCCACTGGGCTATCACGTAGCCCGGAGCTTAGAAGTTGGTAATTCTATATCCTAGTGACAAGCCCGCCAATCAACATAAAAGTCCAAGGTTCAAGCTCCTAAAACCCTTTTATAAGGAGAGAGACCCAGCGCTGCACTATACCAAATCATACTAATATTACAAACGCGAAAGTTTGTATGTTTGGATATTTGTTACTCTTTAAGTACTGAAGCGATTTAGCTGAAATTTGGAACGGAATTAGATTTTACTCTGTATTTTCACATAGGCTACTCTTTGTCCCGAAAAAATCTATAGTTTCCCGATATTTGCAAAAAACAGATAATTGAATGTTTTTACTCTTTCGCGCATCGACTACTTAACCGAATTACCTCAAAATTGAAATAGATATAGATTAAAGTCTGGATTAACACATAGACTACTTTTGATCCCGAAAAAAATCATAGTTCCCGAAGGATTTGTGAAAAACTGAAGTCCGCTAGTTAAAAATAAACTAGCAATGTACGTAATAGGTAACTACACGACTCATACATGCGAAGCTTATAAAGGCTCTTCACACGGAACGAATGGCCGCGTCAACGCGGAGCACCCTTGACCTGTTTGGGGATTAATTGTTCAACCCCGGAGCTCTATCGACTGTAATTGCGAAATACGTTTTGCAACGCATTCCTTATTTAGGCCGCTTTTTAATATTTACGAGCTCGAAAAACATGGGCTATTTACGAGGCAAACGAGGTGCTTGAATTTATGTAGGTTTTGGAATGCCCACCGGCCCATACAATTTAATATTACGGAAATGTGCATGCCGTGTCTACCTTCATTTGATTGTGCAGAGCCTTATGTTTGTGTTTTTTTTAGATTGTAGTTGTGTAAATGCTGCAACAGTCACTGGTGGATCAAATAAATAAATACAACGTCGGCCCAGGGAACCCAGATATACTCCCGTATAAAAGTATGTGGACATGATAGTATGATGTATAATTATGGTTAGTTAATTGGCTTAATGAAAGTATGTTTCTTGAAGAAAAAAACATTTTTAATCACTAGGGCAAAATGTACGCCGGTGTACCTAAGCGGCGAAGTAACATTAAAGCTGTATTATTTTCTGTTACCAACATGCTTAACAATTAACAAACAATATATTAATTAATATTTGACGGCCTCCGTGGCTCAGTGGTATGCGCGGTGGATTTACAAAACGGAGGTCCTGGGTTCGATCCCCGGCTGGGCCGATTGAGATTTTCTTAATTGGTCCAGGTCTGGCTGGTGGGAGGCTTCGGCCGTAGCTAGTTACCACCCTACCGACAAAGACGTACCGCCAAGCGATTTAGCGTACGATGTCGTGTAGAAACCGGAAAGGGGTGTGGATTTTCATCCTCCTCCTAACAAGTTAGAACGCTTCCATCTTAGACTACATCATCACTTACCATCAGATGAGATTGTAGTCAAGGGCTAACTTGTAAAAAATAAAAAAAAATATATCCCAATAGGGAAGGAATGGGATTTGCGAAGGTGAAATCGCAAGGCATAACTAGTACGTATATATTTTTATAAACTTTGTTATAAATATTAAAAAAATTAATAGAAATAAATGGTAAAAACTCATTTTGAAAAAAAGAGAGAAACTTAAATATTATAATGCCCTCATAAAATAAATTTAAACAATCTAAAAAATTGTATATAGGTCAAGTGGAGTTAAAAATAAAAAAAAATCCGCTTATATTCGCGTTATCTAGACAACTTTAGCTTAACTGCACCTACTTCCATTGTAAAGCAGCTCTTTTATCTCGGCTCTTATTTCTATGTGTTTTTATAACGAGCATACTTGTTCAGACTTCTCTTACGTTGAATAACAAGGTCGCATGGGAAAAAATCTTATTGCAGAATTATACATACTGTATATGAATACTAAACGCATACGCGTGGAAATATAATTATATAAGAACTAGCCGATTACCCACGGGTTTACCCGCGTAGTTCTCGACCCCGTAAGCATAAGGGGATAAAATAAAGTTTATAACACTCACAAATAACGTGGCTTTCCAGTGGTGAAAGAGTTCTAAAAATCGGTTCAGTAGATCCAGAGATTAGCCCTTACAATGGGTATAAAAAGTAGCCCATTTGATACTCGAATTGAAAATAAATGATCTCTATTTTGTAGTAAAAGTTCTATCAAAATTGATTGAGCCGTTTCAGAGATGAGCCCGGAAAAATAGACAAATGACCAAAACATATAAAAAGTTTGTTTGTGTTTTAGTATCGTGTATCATCTATATATCACTATATATCATCATCATCATCATATAAGCCGATGGACGTCCACTGCAGGACATAGGCCTTTTGTAGGGACTTTCAAACATCAAGATAATGAACCACCTGCATCCAGCGAATCCCTGCGACTCGCTGGATGTCGTCAGTCCACCTGGTGGGGGGTCGGCCAATAACTATATAAATACAGTTATTTTATATTCACGGACTTCAATTTTATTTGTAGGCCCAATTCAATTTTTTTTTCCAATTAGGTACCTACTCGATAAACTTACGATGGCCATTCAAATGTCACCATCCTTTCAGTCCAATAATGCGGTACAGAACATTTTCTAAAGTACTCAGAACATACTCGTATAGTTCAGAACAAGTAATAGCGTAATAACAATAACATTTGCCAAAACCCGCAGCATCTGATATAAGCGCACGTAACTTGTATGTAAATTGTAGGGAATATATTTCCCCCAGTGAATGCCGTCTAACGAACGAGCCCGAGGTCGATAGAGCACGATATATCGACTATCGATATAGATACATCCCTCATAAAGCATGTTATCTCAAACTAACTTCGGATACGCGATACATTGAAACATAAACTTCGATTTAGCACCGATTGTTCCCGAGTTACAACGTTAAACTAGTGTTGTAAACTTCATTTTGATTTTGTAAAAATGTTTTTTTTTTATATTACTTTTTTTTATTCTTTACAAGTTAGTCCTTGACTACAATCTCACCTGATGGTAAGTGATGATACATTTTCAAAGTATATTTTAGTTTTTTTAGTTAGTTTGCAATTAATCTACTACCGGTTCACAAAAATAAAGTTAATTCATCATTATCAACCCATTTTCGGCTCACTACTGAGCTCGAGTCTCGTCTCAGTATGAGAGGGGTTGGGCCAGTAGTCCACCACGCATGGATTAATTAAGAACATCTGGTTAAAATTTCCTCACGATGTTTTTCCTTGACTGATTGAGACACGTGATATTTAATTTCTTAAAATGCACACAACTGAAATGTTGGAGGTGCATGTCCTGGATCGGATTCAAACCCACACCTTCCCCCTCCGGAATCGGAGGCATGTCCACTGGGCTAAAGATAGTTAACTCCCAGCAATTTATAGAGAGCAACTTAGTAAATCGCTTATAAGTTTAGCAATTTTTGCTGGCGAAACTATTACCTTTTTATATTGAGAAAGAATACAATGACAATCTAAGTACTATACATAATGTAATACAAAAATAAACTATTTATCCACGTGGAATGGTGGTAAGAATTTGCGTGTAGGACAGCCAGGCTGATCTGATCCTTTGCACAAAAATAAGCCAGCCCTTTTATTACCAAAAGCAACTAGCCGCGATGAAATAATTCGCAGTTTTTTTTGGTATCCATCTATTTGATGTACAGGAATTTGGATTGATGTGGTTCACTGACCTTATCCCTGATCTCCTGCCGCATCTTCTCTCTCTCCTCCTCCATCTTGCGATGTTTCTCCTTGCGTCTCTCCTCGGCCTCGCGGATGGCCTCTTGCCGCTCGCGTTCTGCCTCTTCCTCCTTCTCCTTATCATCGCTGTCGTCGCCGTCGCCGCCGACCGCACCTGCGACAAGACACGACTGTCGTTACTCAATGCACTACATTACATTTTATTTATTACTAGCTGACGCCGCGCGGATTTACTCGCGTGGTTCCCGTTCCAGTAGGAATACGGGGGATATATATAGCCTATAGCCTTCCTCGGTAAATGGGCTATCTAACACTGACATAATTTAAGAGGGGAGGCTCGATCCTGCAGCTTGACTCTTAGTGAGCGTGTTACATGCGCGGTGGATTTACAAGACGGAGGCACTGAGTTCAATCCCTGGCTGGGCTGATTGAGTTTTTCTTAATTTTTCCAGGTCTGGCTGGTGGTTATCATCCTACCGGCAAAGATGTACCGCCAAGCAATTTAGCGTTCCGGTACGATGTCATGTAGAAACCGAAACCGGGTTGAACAAGTTAGGCTACTTCCATCTTAGATTGCATCATCACTTACCATCTGGTGAGATTGTAATCAAGAACTAACTAAAGAATCTATACGAATATTATGAAGCTGAAGAGTTTTTTTGTTTACTCAAACGCGCTAATCTCAGAAACTACTAGTCCGATTTGAAAGATACAGTGTTAGATAGACAGTGTTAGATTCAGTGTTAGATAGCCCATTTATAGATAAAGGCTATAGGATATACATTATCACATTAAGGCTAATAGGACTGGATCACCAATGGAGAATGTTTCAAAATCGGGGGATTGTTTTCTATTGAGAGCTTACGCTGCGTGCGCTGCGTAAATGGTTAAAGTTTTGCAAAAAATATGTATGACAGAACTGTTCCCTTTTAAAAGTTCTGAAAAACAGTTCGCGACAGTTAGCGCGGGGTTTGTGAAAAACTGAAATCCACGCGGACGAAGTCGCTGGCATCCGCTAGTAGAAGATATAGGTCTGTTATAGTAGTTGTGAAAATGCACAAAATACAGAACAACTGAGATTAGTTTTGGTGCTTCACTAAAAATACAGAGAAACTGCCATTAATTTCAGTGCCGCGCCAAAAATAGAAATAAACTTTTGTTAGTTCTGGCACAAAGCAAAAAAAAAAAAAAACGAAAAACTTTCGTTTGTTTATGACTGTGTAGCTTGAAAAATGGTTATTTGTTAACAATAGCTCAACTATTGTTTACCGCGAGTTTACATTCAATACCGAATCAGTTAAAGGTTCTAACCAAAGACTAGAACACAGGATACTAGCGACCCTCCTCTCACCCTTCGCACGGGTGCTATGTAGGTACTAATATTATAATAAGTCTATAATACAATGTTGGAAATAGTAGTCTGGGATGGATATCATATCGCTCGATCTCGTGTTGGCTCGTGCCGACGCTAGGTGGCGCGACTTGTTTCGTAAAGGGTAGGGATTTAGAGAGGGGTAGCGATCAGTTTGCGGGAACGACTTGCAATATTAGGTGCTCGTGGCGATCGTGCCGTTCACATTACTTGTTGTGTAATTCTTTATGGGTTACTTGGGATAGGCGGGGAGAGTGACTTGAGTGGAAAAGGGGAATGTTATTCTTCTTATCATCGAATATGTAAGCGGGCTAACTTGTTAGGAGTTGGATGGAAATCCACAACCCTTTCGGTTTCTACACGATGTCGTACCGGAACGCTAAATCACGGTACGTCTTTGCTTGTGGTAACTAGCCACAGCTGAAGCCACCTACCGGCCAAACTTATAATCGTCGTCATCAACCTATATTCGGTTCACTGCTGAGCTCGAGTCTCCTCTCAGAATGAGAGGGATAAGGCCAATAGTCCACCACGCTGGCCCAATGCGGATTGACAGACTTCACACACGCAGAGAATTAAGATAATTCTCTGGTATGCAGGTTTCCTCACGATGTTTTCCTTCACCGATTGAGACACGTGATATTTATTATAAGAGCCGTGATAGCCCAGTGGATGACCTCTGCCTCCGATTCCGGAGGGTGTGGGTTCGAATCCGGTCCGGGGCATGCACCTCCAACTTTTCAGTTGTGTGTATTTTAAGAAATTAAATATCAAACTTATAATGATAAGTCATAAAACCAAAAACTAAATAAAAATGCGTTTGTTTTCTAATGTACTCCGGATTATATTTAGTACATCATATAAACATGAGGAAGTAGAATCAAATATTTCTTCATTAAGCGCTTTTAATTTTTCAACAGTCATTTCAATTTAAAGTAAGAATTCTCTGCTCTACTAGTTTTGAATACTGAAATTAAAAACGCCAAGTTTTGATGCATTATGGAAAGAAAGAAAATAGGTTAAAGATGGTAAATTAAAAGGGAGCTAAACGTAGCATTGCATTCATGTGTCGTAAAAAAGAAATCGCGCCGACTTAGCATAATAGCACTGCATACTGTTGCGGGGTTTGTTAGAAAAATATTTTTTAATTTTAATACACACGCAGAGTTATCCACTGAAAGAACAATTAGTACGCTACCCTAATTAAGTTATTTAATTAGGTAAATTTAATGAACTAAATCAGAAACCTTTTATCATCATCATCATTATCATCATATCAGCCGAAGGACGTCCACTGCAGGACATAGGCCTTTTGTAGGGAATTCCAAACATCACGATACTGAGCCACCTGCATCAACCGAATACCTGCGACTATGCGAGCTATGGTAGGAGCATCTTTGCGTGATAGATTTAGAAATGAGGAGATCCGCATCCGCAACCTTTATGTTGTATTTATACCATAAGGAAAGAAAGAAATCATTATAAGTATTTATTAAAATTATTTCATATTAATTTAATCTATCACGACTCATCACGAAATATCGACAACAGATTAACGTACAAAGATGAAATTTGGCAGGGAAGTAGTTTGTACCTCCATGTCCGCTAAGAGCGTATCTATACTAATATTATAAAGCTGAATAGTTTGTTTGTGTGGTTGAACGCGCTAATCTCAGTAATTACTGGTCCGATTTGAAAAATTCTTTTAGTGTTAGATAGCCCATTTACCGAGGAAGGCTATAGGCTATATATTATCCCCTATTCCTACAGGAACGGGAACCACGCGGATGAAAACGCGCGGCGTTAGCTAGTTTTATTATATGGCCATATTAAGGTCTAAGGGCGAAAGAAGTCTCGGGCGTTTGCTAGTAAGTCTTTCTCTTTTAAACTACGAATGATATTTCAATGTGGTTTTTATCAATAGATAATAATTCAAAAGAAATGCTTGTTTTATTTAATAAAGTATATCAAAGTCCAGAGTTGGCACAGCCAAGTCGTAGATAAAATCACTGGCTGCGTTTTTTAAAAGTACCTACTTATCCAATCGAGATACGGTTTTAGTTATTTGCACTACGATTTTTCAGGGAAAACAAGTATTGGATACGGTTTACTTTTCCCTGGATTAAAATTAATGTTTTTGTTGTTAATTTTGGAACACCAATTAAGTGCAGGTGTCGTCAATCTGGACGTCACTAGAGAGAAAGACGGAACAACCACCTAAATTGAGTTCCCAATCGAAGCGACCCCGAACGTACGGGAATCAATCGTAGCTGCCAATGCCGGCCCTGTGCTTCGCTAACTTGATTGCAGGCAATTCTAGCTTTGAAATTATAGGATGCTTTGTCCCAGCAATTGGTAGGGTTGGCAATTTTCAGAATTTTATTTTTTAATTTTAAAATATCAAATGATTGGTCTAGGTAACTCGTTTGGCTACAGATCATGAGTTCTGGGTGCCGGATTTGGCTATAACGTATTTTTTACAGATTTTGAAAAAATTAGTCCAAATTTCCATCCATCCATTTCCAAAGATTTTCCATCTGATCTTTTAACGAATTATATTATTTTAAAGATATGATCTTAGTTATTGTCATTTCTAACAATAACATTCATCATCGTTATCAACCCATATTCGGCTCACTGTTGAGCTTGAGTCTCTTCTAAGAATGAGAGGGGTTAGGCCAATAGTCCACCACGCTGGCCCAATGTGGATTGGCAGACTTCACACACGCAGAGAATGAAGAAAATTCTCTGCTGTGCAGGTTTCCTTACGATGTTTTCCTTCACCGTTTGAGACATGTGATATTTGATTTCTTAAAATGCACACAACTGAAAAGTTGGAGGTGCACGCCCCGGACCGGATTCGAACCTACGCACTTCGGAATCGGAGACAGAGTTCATATCCACTGGGCCATCACGGCTCTTAATATTTACGAAATACTTATGGCACGGAAATAATATTAATCAATACTATTATTATATTTATGCCACTAAATGTAAAATGAAAATCACGTTTGTGAAGTTGAAATTATCATTTTAGGTGATTGTAATAATCGAGATACATAAATACCCTGCTATATACACGATGCACCCATATTCATCACATGTGTTTTTCTTTTAAATTTGTATCTATATTCTTTTATCAATGTATAGCTGTAAAACTGTTTAACTTTAATTAGTATTATAATTATAAAGATCATCTTATTATTTAGAGCATGTAGTGTTAACCTATAAGTGGCCAAACATTTTGCCTTGTTACCTATGTTATTAAAATATTATATAGCTTGTAAGAAATGTAAGGTTGTTGGTTAACCAAATAAATAAAAAAAAAATGTAAATTGCAGTACGTGCAGTATGTACTGCAATTTACATTTTTTAACCAGTGCGAACCGGTTAGAACCGGTCGTATCCGGTGGGATGGAATCCAACCCTCAGCCGTTCAAGAATCCATTACACGTCAATATGAGCATTTGTCCCGCACCGCTCGGCCGCGTAGGAATCCAGACCCCGCATTTTCCAATAGGGTGACTTTTAAAAGGTTTTTATCGTCACCAGCTTCGCAACTTTGGCTTTTACGGGCAAGGTAATAAGGATCGCTTAGACGGCAGACGTTTATTGTACGAGCTAATATATGACGCGATAACGACTGGCTTATTGAAAAGGAATTCCAGGCGCTTTAGTGTTTAGACCATGGCGTGCGAGATCCATAATACTCGTTGGGGCTCATATGGTTTTATATACATGCAAGAGTGAGGAATAAAAACCAGGCTTTATTTTACGGAAGGTAATTTGTGACGAGTGAACATAGATGTACTCGTAAGCATATACATCAGACATGAATACCAGTGAATAATTATTTATTTTTCTATTCATATCTTTTTGTGAATACTTTTACGGATACTTAAAATGTGATTAAGTATCCGTAAAAGTATTCACAAAAAGATAAACAATTTTAGTCAGCACTCAAAAATCCGCAATCAGGGCGAAAATACATTAAAATGTAGTCAATATTAGTTTATCATTTGAAATTCGCCGAATCTCCTAATAATATTCAAAGTTGAAGGAATCCATTTCTTCGGAGTATTCAAAAAATTCATTATTATTCAAATACCCAGATGAATATTCAGGGCCTTATATTTAATTAAGCATCCAACTCTCCCCAACTCGATGGGAACAAACTCCCCGTGTATTTATTTTTTGTACGGTTAGCAGAAAAAACTCGAATGTCAAATCAACAGATTAAATTCTTTCATGTCTTTGTTTTTTTTTTCATTTGCTATTCTCTGTGCGTTGTATATTGTTTGTCCATCATAATCTTAATGCTTTGGATTGTTTTATATTTATTACAAAAATTTAACACAAAGAATGTACCTACTGAGTTATGCGAGCGACCTTAAAAATTTAGTTTGTTTCAAAACCGTCATTTATTATGTATTTAGAGACCGAAGAATTTTTAGATTTACCGCCCAAAAATCGTCCGTACTCGACAAAAATACAAAAGTAGTCCGAACCACGCCTTACATAGGTATGTATTTATTAAGCAATTATTAAGTAACACTTATATTTTATTTAGTATACTTTTATTCACAACGTATTTTGTCTTCATACGAGTATATTTGAATATTTATCTATTACATTGATTATACATTACTTTATTTGTATCATCGCAATAAAATAAATTATTTTACATTCGTCTATTTTTAGACAAACCCGTTTACCTACCCGTATGAAAATCCTTTTTGAAGTTGGTAAACTGTGGTAAAGTTGGTTGGTTGGTTAATATAAATAAACATTTCTAAAAATGTTGTTTCCATAATGCAAAAACATTTAATTATTAAATTCTATAGAAATAATCAAATATGGAAGTACGTGACGTGTTAAGGGACAGAGGGTAGCTGCGGAAATACCCCCCTACATGCCCCGCAGTGGTAGGGGTAGGGGGTCAGGGGTAGGGGTCGGAATGTCAGCCACATCTTGATCACTTGGTAATGGCAGAGTGTTAATGGCGGTTATTGAATGCCTACAATAAATTGGATCTCATACTTGAGGAATTCGTTTAATATCGCCTTGTACCGACAGCAAAAAAATGCTTACCCAGAAAATAATGTATTGCGGGTAAATTAATAATCGTATGAGTAAATAAATTTATAGCTGTTTTCTTTTTTTTACAAGAATTAATCGTCACATTGCTAAGTAACATTTTTTAAAAATGTTTTTAATATTATTTTAATCAAAGTTGATGATTTTAAGACAGTGCTATATTTGTTTATTTGTCTGTGCTCGGAGTTGTTATGACAATAGTAGTTACCACCCAAGCTTTACAAGAAAATTTACATCGTTACATAATTGTGGTAATTTTATTATTGTTAGATTTTTGAAGGTATTCTATAATTTTATATAAGTTTGAGGAAAAACGAATCTAATTTTTTTCGTTAGATGAATGTGGTTAATATCTCGTAAAATATCGATCACAGAGTTCCTGAGTTCGTTGTTCATTCATTCATGTTCGTTGTCAAGGAGACAGATCACATGAAAACATATTTTACCGATTGGTCATGCAGTTGTTTTATAGGTAACTAGTGGATGCCGCGCGGTTGCACCCGCGATTCTCATTCCCGTAGAGTACGGGGATAATATATAGCCTTCCTCGATAAATGGGCTATCTAAAAGAATTTCTCAAATCTGAAAGAATTTTTCAAATCGGACCAGTAGTTCCTGAGATAAGCGCGTTCAATCAAACAAACAAAGAAACTCTTCAACTTTATATATTACTATAGATTAACAAAAAGTCAACAAAGAGAACATTCGGTAGGTACATTTTACAGTTTTTCTCTGATAAAAGTAAAAATGTATTTGCAAGTGAAGTTTTTCATATTTTTTGCTGACGGTACAGCAGTTAGGCTAAAACACGTTCAATACTGGACGTGCCTATGGTAATGTGTAATAATGGAGGATTCCTGAGCAGAGCGCGCAATAAAATGTTTATATGAATGTTGTACGCTCAATAAAGTCGGGACAGGCTCGGCGGGACGGATCGCAATCTCAAAGTCCGTGTGATTTTCATTTTTGGACTTTTATTGCAGATTCTATTCGTCTGTGTAGTACACCTTTGATTTGTAATTTTTTTACCAAGTTCTAAAAAGATGGTACTGTGTTAAGACTCGTACGTATGTATTTTTAAAAATAATATTTGCCAAATGTACTAGCCGACGCCGGTTTAAGCCGCGTATTTCCCGTGGGAAAAGGGAGATCGATGTAGTTGGACAATAACAAATAACGTGGTTTCATAGTGGTAAAAGAATTTTCAAAATCGGCTTAGTAGATCCAGAGATTGCCAAAAACATTAATTTTTATAATAATAGTACAGATGATCAATAATTTCCGTTTCCCTCTGGATGTGATAAGTTTGTATTCAGTAGATGACGTTAATAGTACGTTCTGTTCCATACTTCTGTACGGATGTGAAGCGTGGATAATAAAAGAGGACATCAGGAAACGTATTCCAGATGTAGATTTAGACCATCAGCTGGACATCTAAAAGTCACCAATGTGGAATAAGGAACCAATGTAAGATGAGGAAAGTCGCATATCTAGGATACGTAATACGGTACAAGAGATATGAGCTCCTAGAGCTCATCTTGATGAGAAATGTTGCATCTAAAAGAAGCGTTGGTCGCTGCAATAACCCTTTGCTTGAAAACATCAGAAAGTGGACCGGTATCGCGAGTGCCGCATAGTTATGTCGCTTCGCAAAAGATAAGGAAGTCTTTACAAAACTGAGTGCTAATCTTCACCAGTGAGGGAAGCGCTACAAGAAGAAGAATGGTACGTTATTTTTTTAAAACCAACTGATCTAATTTGGATGGGATTTTCATTATTTGAAGGCAGTTAGATTCTTCTTATAAAAACTCAACTAAAAATGCATTTGAATGAAAAATTCATATGATAACTAATATGCCTACTGAGAGGGGTAAAGGATATTTTTTATACAAACCAACAACCTACCCTATAAAATCAATCGAAAAGATGGATTCTTGGTTGTAGATCAAACCAAGAACTTTTGGTTTTAAAACCGTTACTTAGTCGAGATAATTTACTTAGTCGAGGTTACTACCCCATTGATGAATTCCTTAAAGACAAAGGCGCTTGGATGCCATTGGATCAGCTTCCACCTTCACAAAGGAAGTAAAACTATAAGAAATTGTAATGTTGTCTTCAATTGTAAATTATAACACTGTATGATTTGTTTTAAAAGGAGCTACTATTGAGTTTCTTGCCGGTTTCTTCTAAGCAGAACTAGCATTCCGAACCGGTGGTACAATCTTTACTGTCAACTGACGTGTCAAAAGTGCTTGTAAACTGAATTGAAATAAATGAATTTTGAAGCCATAACCTGAGGACTGAAGCTGTAAGTAAATCAGACGGTAGTTATTTATTTGCCATAAACATCGCATCTAACAGGGTTATGTTCCAATCGTCGCGCGCAATCGTGTTAGCAGTTTGTTGTGTTAGGATCAAACTTGAGTCCGCGCGACGGCTGGAACTCAATTATAACTGGCTCTCACTGAGTTGTTGGAACAACTTGCCGTACGTCAGTGATGCTGGCTTGTATTGTTCTGTATTTCATAACATTAAAACTATAAGCTTCCAAAAATAGTTATATTATTAAGAACTTATATTTACCCGTACGTACTCTACTGCTGCCGTGATAGCCCAATGGATATGACCTCCGCCTTCGATTCCGGAGGGTGTGGGTTCGAGTCTAGGGCATGCATCTCCAACTTTTCAGTTGTGTGCATTTTAAGAAACTAAATACCACGTGTCTCAAACGGTTAAGGAAAACATCGTGAGGAAACCTGCATACCAGAGAATTTTCTTAATTCTCTGCGTGTGTGAAGTCTGCCAATCCGTATTGTGCCAGCGTGGTGGACTAAGGCCTAACCCGATCATTCTGAGAGGAGACTCGAGCTCAGCAGTGAGCCAAATATGGGTTGAAACGACTCTACTGCTTTCAAAGTTATATTTTTCTTATTTCTTCACTCAGAGCATCCTCATATGTAGAGTAAAATCTCTTGATTTTACGAAGGTTTCGGAAACAAACGAACGAAGAAGATATTCTATCGAATTTGAGTGACGTTGTCGCTTGGATTTATCGCGGATCCTAGCAAAATAAATCAATTAATCTCTTCGGCTAACATAACAACAATGTTATTTGGCAATAGTAACTCAATAGTCATGTACATGCTGAAATTAAGAAATTCTGTAATAAAACGTTGTAAAGCATTGAACGATATTAAAATTCAAAATTATGTGTCAAATTTCATCTAAATCCTTTGAAATTACGTTTTTTTTGGTAATAATAGATGGACCCAATCAATACACCTGATGGTAAGTGGAAACCATCGTTTCCACTTACCATCACGTCCTACAAAACTCTACATATATCAACCTGAGGCATAAGTATTAGTTGGAACAATGGAATGCTTTGCTAATCCTACCAATATTATAAACGTGAACTTTGTATGGGTGGATGTTTGTTTGTATGTTTGTTAGTCTTTAACGCCGCTACTGAAGCAATTTCACTGAAATTTGGAATGAAATTAGATTTTACTCTGGATTAACACATAGGCTACTTTTCATCCTGGAAAAAATTATGGTTCCCGCGGGATTTGTGAAAAACTGAATTTCACGCGAACGAAGCCGCGGGCGTCCGCTAGTGTAGAAATAAACATAGTAGTACTTCCCCGAACTACAAAGACCTACTAAAATAATACTTTCATGCCTTCATAATTATTATTTAAAACTCAATTATATAAAGGTTTGAAATAATTATAAGCGAAATGTATAAAGACTTGTTTGTATTTAAAATTAACAAGTAAAATAATTTGTTAATAAGAGATCTCCCTGTTTCAGTTTTAATAAGAGACAATTTTGAGGGTAGATTTTCTCTTTGAAGCACTCTAACAATGATTTTGTATCGTGTCAAAGTAATTGACTGTGTTTAAGAGCTGTTTATGATACGTAACCATGTGTTACGATTTTATTATTATATCATTGGTTTTAGTTCTAAAAGATGTGGAAAATGGGTCACCACTTCATTAATTAACCAATTAAAGCTTTTAATTATAAGCTCTTTGAGTGACTTTAACGAGGTTAATATGTACCTAAGTTTTGAAATATCTAAGCTATTTTCATAACTTAGGTACACGATGACATTAATAAACCGTCGGAGAGGGTAACGGAACCTTCACTCCCCACTACTCAACCCCTCTCCCAGTGCGCGATGCGAGAAGCTGCGCATCGCGCCGCTGCTTCGCTGTTTGGATTGTGCCGTGTTGCAAGATCCAGCTCATGACTAAGGGCCCCGTATGGGTTCGAAACTAGTCGGCATACTCCGACCTAATATCACATGAGTTTTAGCCGTGTTTCATAATCTATTAATATGAATAACACTCACGATAGTTTAAATTGTAAAATAACCATTAATATTTGAAAAAGATCGTATATTTTTACGAAAATGAATGTATATTAAATAAACTTTTATCAGAGCAGCGTAGAATTCGTTTCTATCTCTCTAACACAATGTGAAAATACTTACTTGAAAAAAATAAAATCGGACCAATCTGAATACTGTTTCAAACAAAAAAAAGAATTATAAAAATTGGTTAAGAAATGACGAAGTTATGAAGTAACAAACATTAAAAACATGCTCTTTTCATTTAAAGAGTATATAGCATTGTGCTGAGTTGGGTCCCTTTACTGGGTTATGCCACACATCGCAGGATATTGTCTTGACGATTAATAAAACAAATTGTGTTGTGTGGCATAATTCTCTAATAAAGCTTTTTTCTATGAAATGAGAACCTTCTCATTTTTTATGATATAAGTTAAAAAACACAAACAAAATGTTGATAATCTTGCTACAACATTACCTTATTAACCTATATACGGAAATATTCCACAGCCCGCCATTATCACCCTGTACCCTGCAGCGAAGTGGGGCGCGCTAAATTTGTTTACAAAAACGTATTGCGCCTAAAATCATAAATATGTTATTACCGTGACGTAAACAGACTCGTAAACTCGAACGAGATCGCTTCATACGGGATTATGACGTCATAACACTAGCGCAGAGTACTCGACTTTACCTGCTTTGTGGTATTTTTAATTGATTGCCATATAACAGGTTTAAAACTTTGTTAATTTCTCGCTAGTTAGTCCTGAGCAAAGAAGTCGAGATATAGTATAACTTCTGCCTTCGATTTTGAATTTAGTCCGGAGGCATACACTTCTAAATATCCAAATGTGGATTAAAAAAAAAAATATATCACGTATCTCAAATAGTGTAGGAAAAACATATCACGAAGTCACGTAGAAGTCGTCAGAGAAATGGTTAAAATAAACTTGTCATCATTAAACCTTTACTTTTAATTTGGTTTCGCTTTTAGTGTAGTTATGTGATTACGCATTTCCGTGGTGTCACCTGGATCAAGGTCTTGAGTTGAAAATCAGCGCTGTATATTTTACATTTGCTTGGTGCATGCAGCACAATGCTGAGCTGAATCCTTTTTCAAGGTTGTGCCGAATATAAAATTAAGTTGTTAAGTTTGGCACAATTTTTGGAATAAATGTTTTTTCTTTCTTTCTTTCTGTCACTCTTTCAAGTAAGCCCGCTTCCATCTTAGACAGCATCATCAGGTAAAATTGTAGTAAAAGGCTAACTTTTCAAATAATAAAAAAAGACTTTTGAGTACTACATCTTCTTTGTTTTGTTTCTGTCTTATAGTTTGTTATTTTTTTGAAAAATGTACAAATAAAGTAAGTAAATAAATACATAACACCACTCTTCAGAGTTGGGAGCTGAAACACGAGTGTAAGTAGCTTTAGCAAAGGCTGTGTCGGCCTGCGGGCCAGCGGCCGCGTGCCACAGACGCGAATATCGATTGCTCTATTAATAGAGCCTATTGCACCGTGCCTACAACAGCCTTACTGTTGTTTGCCTAGCTACGTGTTACAAGGAAACGTAGCGGAATCTACTGATAATGTATAAAAGTTTACAATATGAATTTAAAATAAAATATATAATTTTTTTTAACGAAATCGGAAAGTAACTTATCTTGATTACCTGGAGTGTTATCTATACTAATATTATAAAGCTGAAGAGTTTGTTTGTTTGTTTGTTTGTTTGATTGAAGGCGCTATTCTCAGGAACTACTGGTCCGATTTGAAAAATTATTTCAGTGTTAGATAGCCCATTTATCGAAGAAGGCTATAGGCTATAAATTATCCCTGTATTTTTACGGGAACGGGAACCACGCGGGTGAAACCGCGCGGAGTCAGCTAGTCAAGAATAATTTTACGAGCAGTACCCCCTTAATTCGGCCCTGTCACAAAATTCGCACGTCTACTAACTATAAACTACTTCTACTACTTATTTCATCTTTGTACGTTTTCGTGTTGCCTTTTATTTATTTATATAAATATAAACTTTACTGCACAAAAAAAACAATATCAAAGAAAATTGAAGAAAAAATATATACCACTAGTATATAGATGAAATACATTAGCCAATTAGGCTTGGGCCCGAGCCCACGGTTGGGCTATGACATACTGAGATTTCGCTTTCCAAAAAACTCAGTATAATTTAGCCTAGAGTGGGAAGACACCCACGAAGATAATAGAAGGGATAAGAAGAGAAGTCTGAACCTGCAGTTAGTCGGTAAAATAGGCTGATAATGATGATGATAATTAATTTACAACAAAATACCAATTTTAATAGTTTTAAGTACAAAATGGTGATATAATATGAAAGATACTTCAATATATTACAAATCCTGTCACTAACAACTTACTCGTACACCGAAATTTTCATTTCAAATTAGTTCCAAAACTTCGGAAACAATCTCCGACTCGACTTTAACTACAACTTTAAGACTTATTAGCCGTGAACTCATAGAACAGTTATTTTAACTGTAATTTCGCGAACCTTCTTTTGTCCCGAGGTGCCACTTTGAGAATACGTTTACTGCTTGTTACTTAACGAATTCTCCTGCCCTTTGTTCTGAATACAATAAGACTTTTAAAGGGGATGAAAGAAAATTAAAAGTGACGACTTCCATTTTGAATAATACTCTTTCAGTTTCTGTTAGTTTTGCACGTATTTTGGAAATGAGATACTTTGAGATTATTCACTAATTATCATCCAAATTTTTTGTTATATTATTTGAGATTTTAAGAGTTTATTTATATGGTTAAGGTTTTTTATTTCGTTTAGAATAAAGTTTTTTGAGTGGTTGACACTTTTTAACTGAAATGTATAGTGTGTATATGTAGACGATTATATTAGATAAGTAAATAAGTATTTACTTATTTATATTATTTAGTAAATTATAATAAAAAACTTAAACCAACTCATCCAAATATAATAAGCCTACTTGAAATAAATAAATATCAGTTAACTTAGCATTAAGTCTGTTATAGAAATGTGCCATTGGTCCTAAAAAAAATTAAATATATTTGAAAAATCATGTCGAATATTAGTCGAGTATTAGTAGGGAATTATCAAGAAAACTGTGTAAAACTCTAGTCAGGTAGGCTACATTTTTATAAGGAGCTAGATAAAGTTATCCGTAGGGTAATCCCCGGACACTGTTCCTAAGCTTGGCTACGTAGCACTCGCTACGACAGTACTACGCCGTAGTCACGTAGCTGCTACGTGGATGTAACTTACTAAGTTCTATGCTAGTCTTTTATTATCTATTTTACAGATATTACATAGAATATCTGGAAAAATAACTACATTTAGAGAAATTTAAACTAAAATCAGTGATGTCACTCACTTTATTTACCAACCCAGCCCACCTAGATGAGTATACCGATCTTAAGTATAATCTTAAATAATGTTGTGCTAATAGTTTTATATATGGTAAATATTGGTATGATTATAGAATGAAAACAAGCTTTCTAAATATTCTTAAATATTAATAATAAGATAATTTTAACTTCAATAATATTAAAACTATTAGTTATTGTGTCACTACCTACGGCTTTGCATTTATTTGCACAGCAAAGATTGCATCAGGTGAGATTGTAGTCAAGGGCTAACTTGTAAAGAATAAAAAAAATTAAAAAAAAAGAATAATGAGTCAACAATTAAAAAAAGACATTTAAAAATGTGGATTTCTAGATTTTTTTTTAATAAAAACCATCTCAATCAGCTAACACCAAATAAATACAAAACGTAAATCTAATACACAACTTCTCAATAAAACTTATTGAAGCAATCCAACGCACACAGACATAGCTGTCTGTGATGGGTACAGTCAGTCCATCAAGCTCAATAACTTTGTAAACCACAACACAGAATTCTAAGCGCTGTCGTAGCACGTGCTACGTATTTGCTACGCCGTAGCTCCTTGTAACTCAGTCACGTAGCGCTACGTGATACTGACAATACAAGATTTCTTTTATTCTCTTTACAAGGATTTGTATCGTCGTCATCCTCCAATAGATTTAATTTAATACCTAAACAACTCAGTGAACTAACGCAGATTTATTGCGTATAATAATAACGCGTAAATAAGCGGCATGGACGAAACACTGGACAATCGTAGCTTGTAGGTAGTGATCTTAATCAAGCAAGTAATCCAATAAATAGGACTAAAATAAGAATAATAGGGTAAGTTATTTTACCCATGCCTCTGACGGTTTCTACTTGTACGCTAATTCGCTTGGCGGTACGTTTTTGCCGGTAGGGTGGTAACTAACCTCGTCCAAAGCCTTCCTGACTACACCTGAGCCAAATTGGAGAATATACGAGTGCTGATAATAATCGAACCAAATATCATTCTGAGAGGTCGCCAATTTTAGCAATACACATTCTAATTTCAACTTGCTTCGTTAAAGATCTGTAATAGTTAATTAAAAACATCGCAAGTTTCTCGGGACTGAGTGAGTAAACTGTATTAGTGCGAGGGAGAAGGAGAAAACTTTTACTGACTAATCAAATTAGCCTTGTCACTCACCCGGGAAAGGATCAATTTCAATATTGCTGTAAAGTGTTCTATGTAGAGCGTCGACGTTTTTAGCACCTCTATCTGCTTCTATATAAGACTTTGAGACGTTGTCTATGTCTAACTATGTCTAACTATGGGTCTCATAAGAGTCACTCACTGGCGATGGAGCGAGCTTGGAGTACCTTTGCGTGATTGAATCAGGAATGGGGATATCCGCATAAGAACCAAAGTCACCGACATAGGTCAGCGAGTCGCGAAGTTGAAATGGCAATGGACAGGGCACATAATATTTAAACACATGACATACGATGGGCGTTGGGTACCCAAGGTGCTGGAATGATGACCCTACACCGGAAAGCGCAGTGTTGGTCGATCTCCCCCTAGATGGGCCGAGAACATCAAGCGGGTTACAGGGAGCCGATGGACGCTGGCGGCCCAAGACTGTGATTTTTGGAAGTCTATACAAGAGGCCTATATCCAGCAGTGAATGTCCATCGGCTGATGACATGATGACTACAGTTAACATTCCGCAACTTACTGATTTCATCATTAACAATGCATACTCGGCTCATTGTTGAGCACGAGAATCATCTCAGAATAAGAGAGGATATGCCTTAGTCCACGCTGGCCCTGTATGGATTGGCAGACTTCACACATGTTATGTGCATTTTAAGAAATCAAACGGTGAAGGTAAAACGTCGTGAGGAAACCTGCATACCTGAGAATTTTCTACTCGCTGATTATTATGCTTTAATCAACTTTCGCTATTAATAGTACACACATTTACACATGGGGTGTAAATATCTGTTTACAATATTGCTCCCTCTCCCCCTCCCCCCTCCACCCTCCCCCGCGGTGCCCACCGCAGTACGTGATGGTATCAGCTATGAGTTACAGCGCCCCCGGTTTTACCCGTGCGTGATGTATGCCACTTGTTATTTGCGGTCAAGCTTTTAATAACAACCATTATTTTTATTTCTTTCAGCTTCATTCAGTCCGTTGTGTTTTATATAACTTTTTGATATGGGAAATGAAATATTGCATTGTATACCGCCTACATAATGTGCTAGGTTGAGTGGTGTTTTATTGCGTAATCTTACAATGGTCTTCTATTATGTACAAACTACCTCCCTGTCAAATTACAACTTTGTTCGTCAAACAGTTTTCAAGATATTGTGCCATTTCGTGCACATAACTTGCACATAACATGTGTGAAGTCTGCCAATCCGCATTGAGCCAGCGTGGTAGACTATTGGTCAAACCCCTCTCATTCTGAGGAGACTCGAGCTCAGCAGTCAGCCGAGTATGGGTTGATAATGAAAATATTTAAAAACTTGGAGATGCATGGACTAAGCTCGATATCCCCTCCATATCTCCAATAAAGAAGGGGTTAAAGTTAGATTAAAAGGCTATTACTTTGTCGAGACTTCTCATGTGAACCGAGCTTTTATTCCATTATAAGTAGCCAGCTGCTCCGCAACTGTGGCCATTTTATTCTGTTTCTTTTCTTTCTTTTGCGACAGACTGTCGGAGGCTGCGGGAGATGGATTTGTGTTAATTGAAACTGGCCACGTGGGGCGTGAAATTGGGTTTGAATGAAACCTTTTTCATGTTTCCGGTTCGGGCGGAATCGGGTTGTGTGGAGTTAGCAGTCACATGTGCACTTTTTGAATAACTTTGTTTGTATAAATTTATTGAATTTTGCTGTTCGATCTAGGTTGATGTTCATTTTATAATTTCAATCGCCAATACAAAATACGTATTCTTATGTAAGTAGGGTATGAAACTCTCTCCCGTGCTTCAAAATTCTAATAACCTGAGTATCTTTAACCAGGGACATGAAAAACACTGTGGAGTATGATGTCTCACAAAAACTTTCAAACTTATTTTTTTTCATAAAATTCATTTTGTGTAATTCAAAATTGTGTTGATATTTGGTTTGTAATGAATAATATAAGAACAGTTAATCAGCTTTCATTATTAACTAGCAGACGCCCGCGACTTCATTCACCCTTAGACCTCTTTTATCCGGCCCTATCGCAAAATCCATTTTTAATGGATACTTATTAACTCTAAACTACCTCTCTGCCAAAATTCAGCTTTGTACATCAAGTGGTTTCGAGATTTCGTGATGAATTTCGCATTTATGTATTAAGATAAAAAAGCTATACTTAACAATCAAAGGTACCTTTTTAACCCCCGACGCAGAAGATAAGTTTGACGTGTCTGTCTGTCTGTCAGTATGTCTGTGGTGTCATAGCTCCGGAACGGATGAAGCTATTTCAATTTAGTTTTATTTTTACTCAGATCCCATTTATACTTACTATCAGGTAAGATAGTGGACAAGCAAGAGCCTATTCCATGCAAAAATCAAGCAAAAAGATATTAAATAATAAGTTTTCGGAAAACAGTCATTTCAATGCCATTAAATAGCGCGCTAGGGAAAATGTGTCTGTTTTCTTTTCCGTTTTTCCTTATTTGTGTTGTATGCGCGCTCCCCTCGTCAGGTGATCTCTGAGGTTTAATGTTTGTGAAATTATTGTAAATGTTCACGAGCTTTTATTTGGTGGTGGGTTGGCGCGGAAATGAAATCTATTGATAAAAAGATTGTTGGGAATATTGCCATTACATTATTTAAAGTAAATGAGTACTTTTGTATATACTTTCATATAATATTACCTATTATAACATTTATAATAGTCAACATTATCGGCCTATTTTAGAGAGAATATGGAGCTTAGACACACCACGCTGCTACAACGTAGAAGACGTTAGGGTGATACTTTTTTTAACTTTATTAATCACTACCGTGCCTGCATTATTTACCACCCTACCGGCATAGAGGCACTGCCAATCAATTTAGCGTTCGGATACGACATCGTGTAGATACGACTGAAAGGGGTGTGGATTTTTATCCTACTTCTAACGAGTTAGCCCGCTTTTATCTTAGATTGCATGTGAGATTGTGGTCAAGGGCTAACTTATAGAGAATAATAATAAAAGAATATGCTTGTATATTATAATGCACGACATGCTGAACTGTACTCCCTTTGTCTTTAAGGTTACAAACATAAATGCTGTATCTAGTGTAGGGTTGTCTGTAACACTTAAATTTCAATAAATTTATTTTATCTCTTTTTATCATATGTTAATGATAATGACCAGGAAAGCTCTTCCAGGCACGGGGGTGAAACTTCATTATTTTCCCCACAACAGACATGGATGTTTTTACAGTAATTTTCTTAAAAGGAAACTCAGAATTTTTATAGCTCAACCCATCCAAAGTACCATAAGTTAACCATAAAACTAACAAGGCAGTTTTAACATTTTACTATTCATTTGTCCGTTACAAAGTAGTAGAAAAACCCCAAGAAACCTATTAACCAATTACATAACAAACCATTAATGCGTCGCGAAGCCCCGCGTGCGGCGCCGGGGCGCGACACGCGTATGTAAATTACTTAGCGCTTTGCCCGTGCCTCAAGTCACTAGAGGTTAGACGAAGTCTCTCATTTATTGATTAGTTTTTTATTTTAATTTTTAACAATGTCAAAAATAAATATAAAATACAAAACACTATTAAAAATTTATAAAAAAAAATCAACCCTCCCGCTGCGGGACATTTGAGTGCTCAAGCACCCAGTGATCAGGGTTCCAGAGTGAGGAACCTCCTCACAATACGCGTCGTCTCATGAATCACTGCCTCCTGTATCTCTATTCGACTCTTGATCCAACAGTTAAGCGAAAGGTTCTTAAGATGTTGGTCGAAGTGGACGCTACATTCCACATTTAGGTAATCTCAAGCAAAATCCAGGTATTTTGATATTTTTTCCTTTTAGACTAACTTATTCTTACTTGTCTTTTATTAACACTAATAACATATTGGTGAGATTGCAGATGGTAAGTGAAAACCCATCCATACAACAATTCAATAATTTAAAAAAATAATTAAACCCGACTATCTAACCTGCTCGCCTTGCCTATTTTGTATAGCGATTAATAAAAAAATAACGTTTTTCTAATTGTAGTTTTTTTTTTATATGAACATGATATTGAATTCCTGTTAATGATCCTTTGAATTTAATACCCATACAGCAAAATTTTTTTTCTTTAAACAAATTAAGTTAAAAATTAACTTTCATGGAGTCGCGAGCGTCCACTAGTTACCTATAAACGAAGCGGCTTCTGATGTACTCTGAAATCCGCTTCAGCCTGTAACTCGTCCAGTGAAAAGCAAAGTTGGCAACAATTCGTGACCTAAATATTGATTCAGGCAGCGCTGTCGTTCCGTGCGAACGTAAAAACGTTGATTTGTAACTCGCCCGACTCCAGCTCAGTATAGACACAGTACAGGTATGCTTGTACTGGGTAACTGTACAAGTAGTGGGTAACTGTACTGTACAACAATATTTAACTATCTGACGCCATGCGGTTTCACCCGCGTGGATCCCGTCTCGGTAGGAACACAGGGATAATATATAGCCTTTAGCCTTCCTCGATAAATGGGATATCTAACTTTAAACATATGCTTTTAGCACGCACTGAAAATTACAAATATTCGATTTGAGTTACGTGACTATCTAATCTCTTCGAATTATTAGCTAGTTATGTATTGTCATCAGAATTCAGAGCGTGTGCAAAATTTCATCAAAATCAAGACCGGGAAGTGGGTCAAATTAAGATTTCAAGATTTGATATTCTTACATACATACATACAAGTGAAACTAATATAAGCGTGTATAAAAGGAATAAATAAACACGCATGTTTACCCCTCACTTTCTACACGGTAAAATATGACAGTCGCATAAATAACTATTGTCTCCGCCATATATGTCGTGGTGGGAGGCCTAAAGTATCAATGTAAGAATGGTTTAGAAAGAGTTAATACATGAGGCGTTACTTCGAGTTGATTACACACTCACTGTAGTGAGTCACAAGTCAGTTAACTCATTGTACTCACAAACTTAATTCCAGAGTTTTCAGTTCAGAAAACTGTTTTCTACTAAAAAGTTACCTACTAAAGTTTTTTTTTTAAATATGACGGAGAGGACTGTCAACAAAGGTGTGACGTACTTTTAATGTAGTTTAAGGAGTTTAAAGACACTTGTTCACACTTCTACTATAGTTGTTGTGAGTTTTCCCAACAACGAAGTACGGAGTTCAAACGAGTCCCCGTGGAGTGATTACCCGCTGCTTCCTTGGCTCAATTTTGCTTTATTTTATACTTGCTTTGTAAATATACGGAAGTATTACGTTGGGATTTTTAATACGAAAAGGAAAACCAACTTTTTGACGCAATATTTTGTTCATGTTACAAATGAAATGTTATGTAAGTATGATGCCAGCCAGACAGGTTAATATAACTCCACCAGTTTTGGGACCTATACCCCAAAAAATCAAAATCAAAAATCATTTATTTCAAGTAGGCTCAGTTTACAAGCACTTTTGACACGTCAGTTGACTATTTGTAAAAATTCTACCACCGGTTCGGAAGGCAGGTTCTGCTGAGAAGATACCGGCAAGAAACTCAACAGTTGCTCTTTTGAAAAGTCATACAGTATTATAATTTACAATTGATAACAATTACAATTTCTTATAGTTTTATTTCCTGTGTGAAGGTGGAAGCTGATCCAATGGCCTCCAAGCGCTTTTATCCAACAACCCAACAACACTTATTCAATTCAAAACAAAATTCGAATCTGGGACCTACGAAATCTAATCTGTATCTGTATTATAAGTATAGATTCTAGATAGCGCTGGCGTCCGCTATGCCACGGTAACGTTTGGTGTTACAAATGGTATGATTAAAATCTCAAATTGCGAATAAATGTATAGAATTCGACCAGTTTTATTATAAGTATACATTTTAAATACCGCGGTCTTGAACCTAGTCTCGTGAGACAGTAAGTAATTTGACTAAAACCCATTTAAGTGAGCTGGACTTAAGTTTGGCTAACGCAGTAACACTAACACAGTTTTAAGCATAGTTTAAGTAAACTGTCAGTTAACTAACGATGCAGTTTCGTTCTACATGGGAAAGCGAGCGAGTGCAACTGCAAGGTAACGGTAAATCGCAATAACGCGTCGCAGTAAATCTGGACTATCACCGGCTAATGATAGAGATATATTGTTATTGTTCTACTCGGCGATGCACCGAATTTCGGGTTTGTTACTCCTGAATAATAATGTCCTCCCAACCGAAATTCAGCCAGATTAATCTCATCTATACTAAAAGCTTGTGAGTTTCTGAGGTTGTAGGTAGTATCTGCTGAACAGATTTTGAAAATTCTTTTTCCAATAGAAAGCTACGTTATTTGTGAATGTCATAAGCTATATTTTATCTCTGTATTCTAATGGGAACGGGATCAATGCGGGTAAAACCGTGAGGCGTCGCTATTTTTTGATACGAGATTTATTTATTTACTAGCGGACGCCCGCGACTTCATCCACGTGAAACTCGATGTAAACTTTCAACTACCCCTACCCTGACACCTGGTACCCTGGTATATACGAGGTTTGGTTTCCAAGATGTGTTCGTGCGTAAAGGGGTTTGAAATGTTGTTTCTTACAATAACGGGGATTCCTATTCGGGACCGAAAGACGGACCCGGTCTAGTAGGTTGCTGCACTTCACCTCATAATGTATTCTGTTATGTAAAAGACATTGTACATACTACTAAATACAACTTACAAACGTAAGAGGTACAGGTGCACTCTGTGTTCTATTTATTTATGCTATCCTGCGTTTGTACAATGAAATGCATTTTTTATCAAACGCAAGGTTGTAATAATTATGCAGCGTAATATAGGAAAATGTAATCTATGTTGTTTTCTGATAATGTAGCTTTCTATTGGTGTAAGAATTTTCAAATCAATTTAGCTGTGACAGTGACACAAATATACTACCAACAAGTGTACTTCCGCATATTAATTATAATTTTATAGAAATATGCAATATGCAAGCGCCCGTAATAACATTAAATACTACAAACAGAAAAGGAAAGTGTTTCCAAAGTGAATCTAACTTCATTGTCTGGGTACGGAACACCCTTAATTTTATTAACGATCACGCAGACAGTCCGAGCGGGAGGGGAGGGAAAAGGCGATCAAAGCTATACGCAAAAACTATGCAGGCGGTAATATTAACAAAGCTCCCAAGGGATGTAGAGCATAATCGCCACAGAGCCGCTGCCGTTAAAAGAAAATCATTTTATTTTATGGCAGCCATTATTTATTTAATTCTTTATTTCTATTTAAAATTAAATTAAATATAACATTAATGTGAGGTTAAAATGCGAATTTATTATTACAACAATTACCACCTTAAAAAATGAAAGGGTTCCGAAGCATCGATAGGAATACGACATCGTTGAAGCGGTGGGGAGAAATTGGATTTCCAAGACGGCATCTAAATACTCAACCGATTTTGAAAATTCTTTTACCATTACAAAGCTACGTTATTTGCGAGTGTCGTAGGCTATATTTCATTCCCAAATTTTCACCGGAACGGGAACTACGCGGCTGAAACTTCGGCTAGATTGCTATAAATACGAGTAGCATTGTATTTTCCCGTCAACATAGGAAAACTTCTAAGCAAATGATTTTGATTAAAAACTGTTCTTTAAATGTAATATTAATAAAGCTGGCTAGTAGCACTCTCACCCACTCGCTGAACCACTTAATTAGAGCCCAATCACTTTACTTTACGACGCCATATTGTTTATAACACTTGATTGAAATTCAATTCAATTTCATCGTGTTTACTGTTCCCCGTAAATCGGTTTTAATTATTACGTCAGCGTTCGGATTATTTTCCTACCCGTGAATTAGGTTTAAATTACATTATTATGGCGTAGCGAATTTCGTTGAGTAATTAATTGTGTGAATGTGTCGGTTATGAATTGTTATTGGAGTTAATTAATTATAAGTATGTTATTTGACGTGTTATGTTAGATATTACGTTTTCGGTATGTTTTAATATTTCTTAGACTCTTTTTTTATGAAATAATATCGAATTAAGATATTTAGTACAAATTGTATTTGAATGATTGCCGTGTCTCATAAAAAGAGCATTTATTAGGTAAATGTGTTGAAACTTTAACCAGAGCTAATGCTTAGAACTGGTAACAGTTAGTCAACGTATATTAAATTTTCAACGCAATATCGATATTTATTGTTCTAGCTACGAGTTTAGTCATTTATGCCATGTTAACCAAGACCTATATCTATAATCACGTACGAGTAATACGTTACGTTAGTACGTACGTAATAATATGAAATTATATTAATAAACGCTAAAGGACTGTGACTCTAATGATAGCCCCCACTTGAGCTGATTAAGTTCAATCCGTTTGATACTTTTGTACTCTATGATATTCTCTGTACTTTGCATACTATATTGCCATATAAGGCAATGTAGTAAGAATGAAAATTTTACAAGCACGCTCGGTTAAATTTAACCAACAAAAAACTCAAATGATCTGTTAGTAAAAAATAATAAATACGCGTGGCACTCGGAGACTGACGCGGTAAAGCTGTTGGATAGCATTTTTTATTAACTTATGCAAATAAAATAATTATTTATATACACAGTATTTTTTTTTCTTTAGAAAAGAATAAAAAAATAAATAAATAAAAAATATCTTTACGTTGAGCATTTATTTTCACACCACTTGTCCAGTTGAGTCATTATGATAACGTCGAAATGTGTTAACTTGATGCACGGCGAGGTCGTTAGGTTTATTTTCGTTACGGAATTTCTCGTTTCGGTTGCCTCGCTCAAAACCCGTGATAAAAGCTATGCAATAGCTTAAAAAACCAGATCATCTGTTAGTGAAAAAGCCCCAAGTGATCTGTTAGTGAAAAAAAACCCAATTGATCTGTTAGTGAAAAATAACCCAGATTATCTGTTAATGAAAGAAATCGGCTGTCTGTAAAGTCGGTTTACTGACGATAGTTAAACGTGACAACGTCATAAGAAAATGCTGATGGAATAGTTGCGTTTTTCAAAAGAAAATGTTCGTTTTTCTAAAATACTGTTTAATTATCTTCATAGAGCAGAATATACTTTATTACTTGTAAAAAAGTTGACAGCCCTAGAGCGAGGGAACGACGCATGACGTCATCTTTTTTCGAGTGTGCACCCGGCTCCATCGAATTATAAGATGTTGTCCCGTCAAAAAAACACCCATATGATCTGTCGGTAAAAATAAATCCGGTCAGCACTTCGAACAACAACCATGTGTTAATAAATCACAATAAAAGGCGTATTAGCTCTGAGGGCCACTCACTCTGCGTCATCGTGTACATTTATATGGAATTAAGCCTCGCTCAGTGTCCGACTAAAAGCATACCGCTGTAGTCCTGGAATGTGTGCTTAGGGCGCGCACTCACGCTGTAACTCTATAGCTCTATGGTTTAGGTCAGGGATCAGCAACCTTTTGAAATGGAAGTGAGAATTATTATAGTTTATAAAATTTCAGTGTTTAAAGAGTTTAAATTTTCAGTGTTTTGACGACCTCTGTGGTGCAGTGGTATACGCGGTGGATTTACAAGACGGAGATAGGTTCGATCCCCGGCTGGGCCGATTGAGGTTTTCTTAATTGGTCCAGGTCTGGCTGGTGGGAGGCTTCGGCCGTGGCTAGTTACCACCCTACCGACAAAGACGTAGCGCCAAGTGATTTAGCGTTCCGGTACGATGTCGTGTAGAAACCGAAAGGAGTGTGGATTTTCATCCTCCTCCTAACAAGTTAGCCCGTTTCCATCTTAGACTGCATCATCACTTACCATCAGGTGAGATTGCAGTCAAGGGCTAGCTTGTAAAGAATAAGAAAAAATATATCTTTTATCTTAATTACTTTACGTATGGAACTAGAGAGCCGCAGATTCACATCGACAGAGATTGTGAGAAACAGCTTACCGATAGCTTAGCCGGTGTTTGTTAAAAGATAAAATAGCAAAACTAAAAAAGAATTGAACTGTAAGAAATGTATTTTAATTGTTTTAAAATAATTACTTTAGTAGTTGCAGCTTGGTCAGTTAATAAGAGCTCAGAATGAACAACGAAAGGTCCCAGGATCGAACTCCGCCGCCCTTCGGAGACCGCGTTATGAGTTTCGGTATTATTTTATTTCGGTCTCTCATTTATTTATGTTCTTTTTTAATTTTTAACAATGTTAATAAGTGTTTGTTATCAATAACATCTTATCTGGATCATTAGATACACAGCAAAAAATCGAAAATTTTTAAACACCCGCGAAGGTCATGAAATTAATAATCACACCATCAATAAATCAAGATTTTCTGTCATTGCGCTTTCATTTGAGAGCACTCGAATATATTTGCTGACATTCGGTTATTCTTTCCCACTTCATTTACGGGCATTTGTAACACGCTTTAGGTACATTTAATCTAATATATAAAATTCTCGTGTCACAGTTTTCGTTGCCATACTCCTCCGAAACGGCCGACCGACCGATTTTGATGAATTTTTTTGTACTTATCCGGTATCTATGAGAATAGGCCAACATCTATTTTTTATACCCCTAAAGGTAGGGTAGGGGTAGGGTAGAGGTAGTTGAAAGTTTACATCGAGTTTCACGCGGACGAAGTCGCGGGCGTCCGCTAGTAGTTTCATAGAATAACGTATTCTACAAACAGTGGTAGGAGGCTTCGGCTGTGGTTATTTACTACCCTATTGGCTAAGACGTACCACCAAGCGATTTAGCGCTCCGGCACGATGTCGTGTAGAAGCGGTTGAAAACTATACATACATATACATAACATATTTTAACGACCTCCATAAAGGAGAGCGGATATGGGGCTTAGACCCACCACGCTGCAGCAATGCCGGTTGGCGATAGGCGGTGGCGGTCATATCATTAATATCGAAAAGTGGTCGTTAATAACTTAATCATTAACGACCACTTTTCGATATTAATGATTATGACCGAAACCGAAGCGTGGGGTTGTAACACAACAAACTTCCAAATCTGGACTTCCAATCCAGGACTCGAGCCCAGGGCCTTGTGATACGAAACCACATACATTTACCACAAGACCAATGAGGCAGTTATACTTACTATGGTTTAAATGTTTAAAGTTATTATAGCATTGTTATTGTTATCTTAACAACAGCGATTGATGAAATGGCTTTTATGAAAATCAGCCAACAAAGAGATAATTTTCAAAAGTGTCGATTTATGAGCACCATTACAAAGTAAGGGAGCCGAAAATGTTTCGCAGACAAAAGTTCTTCGTGTGTATGCGCCCTTATCGTGCCTCCCTTTCGCTCTTATTGCTTTCTTCCTTATTCTGACAAAGAGGGGATTTGTGTAATGGCTATCCTTTTTCCGGAGTTGAAAAGTTTTCCTTTAAGATGGCAAGTTTTATATGCTTTTATGGGAGGGGGGATTTTTTGTACGTGACTGCTGAAAGTGGGTATTAAAGTATTTGAAAAATGATAATGATAAAATCGCTTTCTTGTGACAATGGTGTGATGAAAAAAAATTATATAAAAATATATTTTTTTTAGAAAGTGCCGGTCTCGCAAGGACGTTTTTCTGAACTTACGTTATAAAGGGATTATTTTTGGTTATTTGCTACGATTTATTAAAATTGACCGCATCTTCACCGAATAACATAGGAGTCACAAGGACGGGAACTACATAAAATCGCGGGGCATATGCTACTAATTTTATAAAATACCACTCCGCAACTTTAGAAAGATCTAATGGAACACAAGAAAAGTAATTTATATAAAAATTTTAATAAAAAAAATTCAACCGACTTCCAACTCAAAAATCAACCTAAACTAAAAAGCAAAAAATAACATCTTACCTATGTGCTACCTTCTGATCAGTTTGAAGGCGGTGCCAAAAGGTGAAACGGCTTTAATTAAAACATGACACTGGATTGGCACCGCCTTCAAACTGATCAGAAGGTAGCACATAGGTAAGATGTTATTTTTTGCTTTTTAGTTTAGGTTGATTTTTGAGTTGGAAGTCGGTTGAATTTTTTTTATTAAAATTTTTATTTTTTAATTTTTAGTGTTAGCACACCTAACTGAGTGTGAACAAAAATTAATGAGCAATTTAGTTGAAACGTCATTTTCTTATGATAAGTATCTAAGTCCTACAATACCAATTTTAAAAATACTACCTTAACTCATATACAAAATTTCACTCCCCCTTTATCCACACGTAATATGAATATTCAGAAAAACGTGAAAGGTGACTGTCCTCCGTCTTCATCACCAGACCCCCTATGCAGTTACAATCCATATGGGTGGAAAGTTCTCATCAATATAAAATTTATTAAGTCCAAACACAAGGTAGCTACTGTGAACCGTCGAGGAGTTCCCTTAACTCTCCTTCATCTTCATCACCAGACCGATAATAATACAGTCACAACCCATCTAGATGTAAAGTTCTCATCAATACAAATTTATCAAGTCCAAACACAAGGTAGCTACTGTGAACCGTCGAGGAGTTCTCTTTACTGTCCTTCGTCTTCATCATCAGACCCTTAATACAGTCACAACCATCTAGGTGGAAAGTTCTCATCAATACAAATAAATCATGCCCAAACAAAAGGTACCTGCTGTAAATCGTTGACAAGTTCCATCGTCTGTGTATCGGCTCCATCATCAGACCAACTCCAGACCTTCATAAAATTGTAGTGGTTTAAAATACCTTATGGAAACACTAACAAACGCACTAGCCGTCTCTACGATTTTCGGAAGTTCCTCTCGATTTCTCCAGGATGCCATCATCAGATCCTGACATTAAAAAAATGGGACCACCCTGGAATCAAACCCTTCAAAACAAAAAAAGAATTTTCAAAATCGGTCCACAAATGACGGAATTATCGCTGGACATACATAAAAAAAAAAAAAAAACATACATACAGCCGAACGTAGAACCTCCTCCTTTTTGGAAGTCGGTTAAAAATCGCTTAGAAATATTCAGAATAGAGATATAAATCTAAGTATTATCCTTTTAGTCTAGATGTGAAAAAAATAAAATTAGCCTAGATATAGCTCTATCCGAAAGCCCCGGGATAGTCTAGATGGCTAGATTTGGCTAGAAGCCAGTGTCTGAATTATTGACTTCTGTCGCATAATCATGCCCTCTAAAGTAAATGGAATGTATTTTTTTATTCAATTGAGGAAGTATAAGGTTTAATTTAACTTGCGTATAAATAGTTTCACTATGTAGGTACAATACATACAATACAATATACTAATTAAAATTATTACTATCATTTTTAGATACCAGCAACTCTTAATAATTTAGCTAGAACCTTATATTCTTTGATAGGTTAGGTTTTTTGGTCTTATAAATTTAATATATGGTTAGAACTATATCAATGGCTTTCGTTCTTCTGCGGATCTCCTCATTTTTAATTCGATACCGCAGAGAAACTCTGAGCATAGCTCGTTCTATTGTCGGCTGTGTCACTCTGAGCGTTCTTATGAGGCCCATAGTTAGCAAAGTGGCAATGGGCGGGGCGCATAGTTTGAAAAGCATGGACTTTATGGTCCCAAGGTGCTGTAATAGCGACCCCGCACTAGAAAGCGCATTGTTGGTGTCTCGCTGGATGCAGGTGGCTTAGGATCGTGATGTTTGGAATTCCCTACAAAAGGCCTATGTCCTGCATATGATGATAACGATATGGCTAGAAAAATGATTAATGAAATCCATTTCTGTGTAGCTCTTTTTGAAATAAATAATAATGAAATAATGGAAAAATATATGCTGTATAAAAATATTTTGTTTAAAAGAGTCTCAGTTTAAATTTAATTACTAAAATCGGATACAAAAGTCTCTTTCGTATCTGATTGCATACAGAGCACAAGAAATATAATTTCTTAGCTCAAAATAAGTCTTTCATCATAACGAGCAGTTGACACAAAGCCTAGGCCACAAAGCCTAGGCCACAATGCGGTGTAGGCGTGCTTTGGGACGCTTTTGTTATAAAACTAGGTTTTGACGAACAAAGTATTTCGATTGTTAAGTGTTGACCTTTCTTTACTAATACGTTGTTGTGGATTTCTTCATTTGTTAACCTATGCAAAAAGAGGGGTGTTATATGTTTGACCATTCTATGTCTGTCTGTAGCACCGTAGCTCTTATGTTAAAGTAAGAAAAATCTCCTAAAACAAAGTAACGTTTGCACAAAACACGTAATAAAATGCGTTGTTCTGAACGTTAATTTTATTTCAAGTACTTGACTTCTTAAAATGTTAGGTTTGTCTGTTTGTACTGACTGACTGTATTACCAGTTCAAAAGGCAGGATCTTGGAAGAATTGGCAACACTAGCGGGCGTCCGCGACTTTGTCCGCGTGGAATTTAGTTTTCCACAAATCCCTCGGGAACCATGAATTTTTCCGGGATGAAAAGTAGCGTATGTGTTAATCCCCAGTAAAATCTATTTTCATTAAAAATTTCAGTCAAATCGGTTCAGTAGTTGCGGCGTTAAAGAGTAACAAACATCCAAACAAATATTCACACAAACTTTCGCGTTTAAAATATAAACCTGTATTCATTACTTTAATTAAACCTGTAAACTACAATGCGTTTCAGAAACTAGGCCTAAAAACTATTAAATTACGCCAAGTTTCACATTTAAACCTGTTTTTTAAATTATTAACTCCGTAACTCCAGCACGCCCCAATTACTTCAATTTAGATAAAGATCTCGTGTTCGAGTTCAACATAAAAATGCGAACGCTTTTATGATTTTATATTTGAGTACCGAAAAGTTTTGCCCCACGATTTACGATTTTCCGAACTGCTTTGGAATGTTTTAAGACTTAAAGTAGGCTTGCTCAAGATTAATAGATTGCTGCTTTAATTTAGGGATTACTTATAAAAAATTTCAACTGGATTAGTCCAGTACATTCGGAGAAAACAGAGAGACATTAAAATGTGCGCCAGTGAAATTATAAGGGTTCCGTTTTTGTACTACGTGCGTTCGGAACTTCATTAACTCCGGCCACGAGATAGTAAGTGACCATTCATGATCTATTTATAGTCCGAGTCAGTAGAGCGTAGAGCTAAGGTAAGTTCATCAAAATGATCAAATTCATTTTAATTATATTCAAAGTTCCTTCCTTACATGCAAAATGAGGATGACTTTTTTATCATCTATTCCATGGTGTGGAGTATTTGTATCGGTATTTTTGTGCATTAGTTAAGGAATTAAATTGCTAACTTAATCTACGGAACCTTACACTGGGCGTTTCCCGACTCGCACTTGGCTGATTTTTGATATTTCGTGATGAGTGACCTTCCGCCTTAATACAAGAAGATTTTATAACTTTTTATTAAACGGACCCTAAACTCCTAAAAATTAATGTTTCTGTATACAATTTGAGGTTTATAATTATTTAAAATCCCAACATTATGTTACGAAATAGAATTTTAGATCTGCGTTACACAACACAAAGATCGTTAAAAATATAGAAGTAATTTCGGGCTTAAGTTACTATCATACCCACCACTTTAATTACAGCATTACACTGACCATTCGATTATAACTCTTAAACGTATAACGGTAGAGATCACAATGGCCCGCCAGTATAGAACATTGCGTACTGCATGCTCCAGAGGTCGACCTCCTGGCCCGGCGCCAAGTAGGGTAGTACCTACAGCCTGCTTGTAGGCCACAGCCTGCCGTAAATGAAGTGATTCTTTATATAGCTCACTCAAAAACTCTGAGCCTATAGTTTTTAGTAATATCTACTAACGTAATAACTAAAGTAATAATTCCCATGTAACTAGACTCCATTCATAATCGTAACTCGTAGGCTTAGTGGGGTTAACATAACTTAGTATCGTCGTCGTCGTCATCAACCCATATTCGGCTCACTGCTGAGCTCGAGTCTCCTCTCAGAATGAGAGGGGTTAGGCCAATAGTCCACCACGCTGGCCAAATGCGGATTGGCAAACTTCACACGTAGAGAATTAAGAAATTTTCTGGTGTGCAGGTTTCCTCACGATGTTTTCTTTCACCGTTTGAGACACTTGATATTTAATTTCTTAAAATGCACACAACTGAAAAGTTGGAGGTGCATGCCCCGGACCGGATTCGAATCAACACCCTCCGGAATCGGAGGCAGAGGTCATATCCACTGGGCTATCACGGCTCTCTATAGTTTTTAGTAATATCTACTAACGTAATAACTAAAGTAATAACTCCCTTGAAACTAAACTCCTAAATAGCTCAATGACTCTAGCTAATAGAAGTGGGTTAGGTTTATAACTTGGAGCCCAGTTATAGTAATTTTAAAAACTTTTTATACGTATTTAGCTTTCGACATTACTTAAAAATCATTGTAATCCATTTATTACTGGATTCCATAATTTTTCAATATTATATAAATAAATAGCATTCTACTAAAAAGTTAAGTTGAAATCTAAAAGTTCAATGTTCAATGCTCATCCATAGCAAAGCCCATTCTGTAAATACAGCGAAACATAAATAACGTAAGTTTGTATCATAGTGAATAGAATGAGCTCATTTTGGTCACGTTTATCGTTTTATTGATGCTAGAAAGTTTGATTTTTTAAGAGACACTTAAGAACGTAGTTATTAATTTTATATAATTTTTAAATAAAATATCAAGAATCCCTAAACAGAAAAAATACTGCAAACTGTACCGTCAGTTTAAAACAAAAATTAAGAGTTCCTAAACGTATCTTTTATATAAAAGCCTGCAAACTGTACAATCAGCATCATTAAAGTTGCTCCATATAAAAGTAATAAAATGAAAGCTTTATTACATCTTTGCAAGCACGAAAGGTTATATTTCAAACGACTGTAAGAAAAATGATTTTATATAGCATCATATAATATCTTATTAATGTATGTTAACTTTTAGATAGAGCCGTGATAGTCCAGTGGAATTGACCTCTGCCTCCGATTCCGGAGGGTGTTGGTTCGAATCCGGTCCGGGGCATGCACCTCCAACTTTTCAGTTGTGTGCATTTTAAAAAATTAAATATTACGTGTCTCAAACGGTGAAGGAAAACATGGTGAGGAAACCTGCATACCAGAGAATTTTCTTAATTCTCTGCGTGTGTGAAGTGCCAATCCGAATTCGGCCAGCGTGGTGGACTATTGGCCTAACTCCTCTCATGAGGAGACTTGAGCTCAGCAGTGAGCCGAATATGGGTTGATAACGACGATGTAAACTTTTAAGTACGAGTAATACAACTTAATATTTGACCCAGCAAACGCATTTTTAACGCTATTAAAAATAAGGGTTGATGGTAGACGGGGCAAAATTTAGGGTTATATGTATTCGATAATGTCACATCATAAAGAAATAAAAAATGTTGTCAACAAAATATAAGTCAGCCCACGCTCTTACATATTATCTCATTTACGATATTTGCTATTATCTAAAACCATCAGGGAACAACCACAAAAGTTACTTATTGAAGTTACCAAAAAGAGACAGACTTTCAGTTTTCTAAAGTCTACTCTCTAAAGGTCTAACCGTTACAAGATTTAAAACCAGTAGATGATTATATTGCACAATACATTTATTTAATAGATAAAGAAAAAATCATGTAAACTAATCTCTATATAAGTCGAAGTGTTTGTGTATTAAGACATGTACGCATTTAGTAGCAAACGAAACAACTTAAAATTCGATGCTATGCCGGTATCTTGCCAAGTCCTTATAGTAATTTAAAAACAGATGCCAAGAATTGGAATGGTTTCCAACAAATCCCACGAGCGTTTCCCAGTTCATTTATAGTTTCAGCACGAATGAGCAGCCGTGTCTCGGAAAACTGACCAATGGGGTGACCTAAATTATTTGATTTTACATTTCAAACTTGGAATGAACCAATAGACGAAGAGATGACTCATATGTATCATCATAGGAGCCGTAGGACGTTCAGTGTTGGGCATTGGTCCGTTAGAAAGACTTTTGTTTTAAGCCGAATGCATCCAGCGATTCCCTGCAACCCGATTGATGTCGTTGATCCACAGTAGTGGGGATATCCACAAAAACTATGCTCTACGGTGCCGGGTCGTCATTGCAACTCTTTGGGTCCTCAATATATCATATAAACCACTACATTAGTTGATTTATTTTGATATTATCCAAGCGAAAACGTCACCCAGAGCCAAAACTGTACCTCTGATGTCGACTCTACAACGATCAATGTTCACATGAACCACGACAAAATGAACATAAAAACTGAGATTCAGTGAACTAGTTTATGAATGATTAAAGAATAACATTTTTATACGCACGAGATAAATAAATGGAATTTTATTCATCAGCTCAAAATTGCTAAAGCTTTTAATTCAATATTGAAAATTTTCAAACCGCAAACATTTGTCCAATTTAATCCTCGTACCGAATTATACCGAATTGATTAATTTCGTGTAATATTCCCTGAATGTATAATCAGCTGATAGTAGCTTTTGATGTTCGAATCGTGAATTGCAAGGTATCGAGTTCAATTATCTATTGTAATCCGAAGCTGAATACATTAAAGCCTTCCTAATACAGGAATTAATATATATAATTACTTAAAATTAGAACTTATGGATACATTAGTTAGGTAAATGAAGGGTTATAGTATAACCTGAACTTATTTCTCGGTTACAAAGAAATAAATTCAAGTTTAAAGTTAATCTGAAAAATTAAGACACGAATAAAATAAATGGACTTACCTATGAAGTTCATCTTGAATGCACTATGTAAATTGACTACAACCCTAAACTAACAACTCGCCATAACAAAGCGCCGATATAAAAATATCTTAAAATCTTTAACTATCTTTAATTAATTTTGAGCACCAAATTTTTTTTTCTATAGAAAATACATGATACGTATCGTTAAACTAGTACTAGGATAGCAGAAAGAAGTGAGAAGTTGTTCGAGAAATTACATTGTGGACACGACACGACCCTCCGTCGCGAGAGGCGGCAGGCCAATGCTGGATTTTCCGTTACGCACCCCTATTTATGCAGGCAAACCCACACAGGCGCAGTGGCTCTCACACCCCTCACCCACACAGGCGCGGTTAAGTGGGTGCAAAAGGAAATGGAGGAGCTATTGTCAATCTGTAATGGGGAAGGAAAGTTGGTTCGCGTCAATTTGTGTCTATAATGATTGTAATTGCCGATATTCGCTCTGCGTCAGAAATATAAACGCGAAATCTCTCGGGGCTTTATGGAGCCCTGGTACCTAATTTTCTTCCTATTCAATATTTTACCGAAAGTAAAAATCATTCTAATGAATAATTTTAATCTTCGTATTGTCGGAAAATTTAAGCAAATGTTATAAAAATGTAGTTCGATTTCCAGAAAATTGTAAGCGTGAAAAAAGCCTGACGCAATGCGAAACATTCTTTTTTCGGCAGTTAATTTTGAGCAGGTAGAGTATATAAAAAAGGGTCCAGTAGACCTTTTTAAAAAAACCCATTCGCCGATCGCCAATACAAAATGGTTCCTATAAATAAAAGAGTAAGTAAGAAAAATTGGTTGTATATTTTATTTTCCCTTCACGCACACAACGGCAGAGCGAGGCTGTTTTGCGCATGTGTGACGTAAGAACAAAGAGGTCGCCGACAGGGGGCGGGGCTACGTGCTAGTGTGAGTGCGTTAAATCTTTTATAGGTCGATGCATTAAGTAATTTAGTATTATGGCTTGCATTTGACAGAGGGAATATACGCTTTCTGTGACTCGACTGGCGCTTACTTTAAAATGAATCCAAGCGAACAAATCTTGAGTAGGTAACCCGAGTTAGTTGCTACTAAAGTAGTTGCGTTAGACCTTTGACTTTTGAAAAGACTTTTTTTTGTTTCTACTTTATATGATTTTTGTGTAGAAAAGCTCTTATGCACATATATCATGTGTCTAAAGTTAATAGCATATACACAAAACTTCATATATGTAGCTAAGTAAGTCATCAATTCATTTTTGTTAATTATTTATTAACTTATTAAAACCGATACCTAAACCTAACCCATGTTTAAACCGTAAAAAGTGAAATAATTACTCAAAAAAGATGATATATAATGTGAGAGTAGCACAACCCAGGACTCGAACTCAGGACCTCGTAATTTAGGATCATTTTGAAAAAAATATTATTAAAGATGCTCATTTTCGGTACAGCCAAGTGCCGCTTCCCCTCCCCTCTTAACGGTCGTCTATATTTATTTACGGGTGCGTGAAAAAGTCAGTGATCTATGATTAAATTGAAAGGAAACTTGATAGTGCGAATCATAAACGAAGAGCGGGAACGCTTCGTAGAAATCTAAGGGACAACTACTAGTAAGAATACAGATAACTACAATGCCTGGCAGTTTTATAGTAAAGGAGTAAAGGAGGAATTAGAACAAAGACTTTTTATTGATATTGCTTCATCATTATCAGCCGATGGATAATTTTTGCTGGACACAGGCCTCTTTGAAAAGCCGATGGACGTCGGGGTCCCAAGGTGCTGACATGGCAACCCCACACTAGAATGTGCAGTGTTGTTCGACCCCTCACCATGTGGACTGACGACATCAAGCGAGTCGCAGATATTCGCTGGATGCAGGTAGCTCAGGATCGTGATGTTTAGAAGTACCTAACAAAGGCCTATTACCTGCATATATAGGCCATTTCTGGACTTCCAAACACTAACAGAGAAGAGAAGCCTTATTAACAAAAATATACACAGAAGTATTACATCCCCAATCGATCTGTGTCACAAAGCGTCCCGCATGCAAATGAATTAATTCATTTCAAATTAAATAAGGTCGTGTAATAAACGAGGAATTCGTGCGGATTAAAGAGTTGTCTGCAATGACGCGCCTTTTAATATAATATTCAAATTGAGCAAACAACTGCGAAATAGTTAGACGTGCGGCGTTGTGCCGATGAGCCAAGCGTGAGTCGATATTTGCTGCCTCATTATGGTCTGAGTTGGGAATTTGCTTTGTAAGGTTTAGGTTCGATTTCCAGCTTTTGTCAGTTAAATAGTGATGTTATATTTGACATTGGACATGTAGGTTCTACTGGACAAAGCTTATTACAGGAACGTTAATTGTAGTAGGACTTTTTGTGACAAGGCTCATCCAGAGATGCACTAGCGCTATGTTTATTACCGTGGCTAAGTTCGAATGTTTTTTGTTTTGGATTAGTACTCACTATACAACAAAGTTTACTGAATCTATGCGAATATTATAAAGAGGTAAAGTTTGTGGTATTGTCAGTTGTCACGGTTATCTCTGGATTAATGAACCGATTTTCATACCATTTAACTATACATTTTTTTTATGGAGCTCTTTACACGACAAAAACGATTACAACAATGAAACATCGATTTTATTGAAACAGTTTATATAAACGCGTTAGATCGTTGTTACTTGATCTTTGACAGAGGGGTAACGTCTAGCAAGACAGGTCTCTATATAATTCTTCTGAGGCTATGGAAGAGTGAGGCTTTATGGAACAGGCACGATTATACCCAAAAGAAGCTCTCAACAATGCTATTTAAAGATATTTTTATTTGTTGAGATAGTTTTCCGTACCTACTACATTACTTACTTAAAATGAATAGTAAATAACCTGCCACAGAATCAAATAGTAATAACAATATAATAAAGAGAACCTCTTAGGCTTTTCCCTTCGCAAATCTACAGAACTAAAAAACCTTGTCGTCCCTTTCACACATATTTTAAATTAATGTTCTTTCTCGCTCTGAAAGTAAGGTTTTATGTGCAATAAAGCTTTTAGTGATTTGAAATATAAAGGGCAGAATACGTGAGGCTGTTGAGTTGGGAATATAACCAGTTTGCGAAGACGTCATGGGAATGAAGTGTAATATAATATAGTGGGTAAAGTGACATTTCTCGTGGAAACAAGGAAGGCTTTATTAAAAAGCGGCTCAGTCGGAGAATGTATACGTGTGAAGTTTTAATAACGAGTACAGGGTCATGAAATAAAGTCGACCCATTCTTATATGCTTTGCCTCAATAACTCAACGACTCGAATCCGAGCGGTCGTGAGTATAATTGTTCCTCGCTGGACTATTGTCGTACTCCTATAGTCTATACTAACTAATTGGAGGGAAGCGGGAATATTGGTCATGTTTTAAAAATATGGCATATATTTTTTTATTTTGAGATATTATTCATTCGCCAACTTAGCAGCTCCTTCATTGGATTTTAAGTTTGATCTTCAAAGGTGTTTTTTGAAGGTTTCCCACGAAGCTAAGTGACTGGAAATCATGTTGTGAAAAAAGTAATAAGTGTTTATTTTTATTTCAACTTTATCTCGTACGTAAAAATACGAGTTTAATAAAATAAATAAAGAAACATGACATTAAGTAAGAAACACATTTTCTAAATTAGTAGTATGAATTCAGTTTCCTAATTAATAAAAATCCATTACCTCAATAACCACGTACGAGTATGCTGTGTATATTTCGTGTTATTTACCTGAAAAAGAAATAAAATACGTTAATAATATTCATAGAAACATTGAAACCAAGGCAGAAATGGTCTACGAAAATAACTGCCATCACTATACGTAGAGGCATTGCTACGCCGTAGCACAGGCGTAGAACAATCGAGCTGACGTTTAGTGTTCTCTTGTTGGTTGATCAAGTTGATCAACCATTGAACCGAAGATAATGAAGCTTTGCATACAAATCATCTTGGACGAGCTATGCTCCACAGTTTCGTCTGCAGTAAAATCACTTTGCATAAATGTAAAAACTATCAAATAATTTATAATTCTCTTTTAACTTCAACAAACGTAGAAATATTAAAAAGCTTGAAGTAAAGGATACCGGACACAATCGGACGTGAACTTCCATGATACACTTCCCCAAATGCGGATTCAGGATGATTTAGTTTAATTTTCCAACAATCACAACTAGATGTTAATGATAAATCACGAGGATTACCGTATATAGTGCTCTTCGAGGTATAAAGGTCTGTAATTGTTTCCAATTCGGGACTAATATTGAGAATTATTCGGAATAAAGAAATATATAATATTTTCATGACCCAGGGTATTATTGTTACATTATGATGTACCCAGGATATTTGATCTGTAGCCGCTGGCTAAATGAAGTTTCAATGGCTCTGCGTTAAAAGGGCCACAATCAACACCATAACCGTGGTTCAATCCCCACCTGCGGGACTATTGTCGCAATCACAGCACAGCCTTTTCTTTTTAGTACTAGACTACAAAATTAGTAAACGAGGCAAATAAATACTTAATCTATAAAGACACACTAATATACAAGCGAAACTTTGTGTGTGTGTGTCGGAAAAATCCATGTTTCCCGTGGGATTTGGAAAAAACTGAATTACACGTGGACGAAGTCGCGGGCGTCCGCTAGTTACAAATAATGATAAAGCAACGATTGTGATTCGATTTCTATTATTTCTGTTTTATTGCCCAATATCAATTTTCATAGTAGGTAAAAGTAATACAGGACTCGAACCCGGAACCTACCGGTCAGCCATTGGTCTCTCGGCAGTTAAGCATACGAGCAGTAGTGAGTGGCATAAAGGCGCGCGCACATAAACGGGCCACGCGCCGATAAAGGCACTCGCCGCTTATTTCATTTACAATTCATTTGATGTACTTAGCGAGGGCGCACAGGGCTGCCAACTATAGGCTTTTACATTTTTTTTAGCTTTAGAATATAGCTCATGTATTTTTAGGAATGGGCGAAATACAAAACGTAGTTATATAAAAGAAGAAAGTAATGTAACGACTAAAATCGTGAAATTGTTTGAATTGTTGTGGGCTCTTCTTGAACCAAGGTGCGTTTGGGACCCTCGCAACTTTATTTTTATTTATTGACTTTAATTATCCATCCATTAAATTATGACATAGCTTGGAGCTTGTAAACTAAGCCTAATTAAAATAAATGAATTACGAGTTTTTTTTATGTTCTTTTAAGTTTCTGGGCAAACCAAATACAGGGCATTCTCATTAAAGACCAGGTTACTTAAACCTATGAATCTATGTACTTGTATGAAATTTATTTATTTTTAATTTAAAAAATATTACTGTAAAAGCACACAAAAAATTATATTTGAAAATTGAATTCTCAAGTATTCGAATATTTATGTATATTCAATGCCTGTTTTCAAGTTTTCAAGTGTATGCACCAACAGCTGAAAGCACTCAAGATGAGTGTGAAAAATTTTACGAGGATATTAACGCGATACTTAAACTTGTTAAAAAACATGAGATTATTATAGTGATGGGCGATTTTAACGCCAAAGTTGGAGAGACTCTTGTGCACAACATCGTCGGTCAATATGGCCTCGGTGAGAGAAACGAGAGGGGTGACCGCCTAATAGAGTTCTGTACAGAGCATACTTTAACCGTAATGAATACTTGGTTTAAACTACCAAAGAGGCGTTTATATACGTGGCAATCCCCAGCACACACAGATGGTAAAATTATAAGAAACCAAATTGACTACATATGTGTAAATCAGCGATATCGCAATGCCATTACTAGCGTTAAAACATATCCAGGGGTTGATATCCACTCGGATCACAATCCACTTACTTGTAAAATTAGGCTAAAACTAAAGAAAGTGCAAAAACGTAATAGTAGTAATAAAGTCCTTGATATTCTTAGGTTGACAGACGACAGAATCAATGAACAATTCTCGAAGCAAACTGACGAAGTTAACACAACAGATAGTATACAGACAGAGTGTGTTGAGACCTTATGGAGTAATATTAAGGAGACTTTGTTAAATTCGGCTGAACAAACACTTGGTTATAGGGAGTATGTAAGCAGAAAACCTTGGATAACGGAAGAAATTTTAAAACTTTTCGATGAGCGTAAACAGAATAAGTTATGCGCAGACACTTATAAGCAAATTAATAGCAAGCTTGAGCTTAAAATTCGTGAAGCAAAAGAGAGGGATTTAATAACTCAGTGCCAAATAATCGAACATCTAGAAGCCACACATCAGTATGGTGAATTACACAAGGCCTTAAAAAGACTGTCTTCAGGTATAAAACCCTCTAGCCCTAGTACCATTTTGGATTTGAAAGGTAATCTTTTAATTACATTAGAAGACAAACTTAATAGATGGGAAGAATACATACAGAATCTTTTTCACGATTGCAGACCCGCTCAGCATGATTTTAGTTCACCATTGTCATTGTCAGGACCACCAATTTTGTTAGAAGAGCTAGATTATGCACTTGCATATATGAAATCAGGCAAAGCTACCGGAGAAGATGGAATTCCTACAGAACTTTTAAAGCACATGGGAAACAGGATGAAAAACAAAATGGTTACACTGTTTAATATAATTTATGACTCCGGGGTTATCCCAAAAGACTTGCTTCGTTCTGCATTTGTACCTATACCTAAAAAATCAAAGGCAGTAAAGTGTGAGGACTACCGTACTATAAGCTTGATGAGTCATACAATGAAGGTATTGTTGAAAATTATCTACAACCGCGTTAAAAGTAAATGCTTAGAAGGCTTAAGTTCTGAACAATTTGGCTTCAGACCTGGTATAGGAACTCGGGAGGCCATCTTTGCACTTAATTGTCTTGCGGAACGGGCAATTGAACACCAGCAGTGTGTCTATTTATGTTTTATAGACTACGAGAAAGCGTTTGATCGTGTCCAGCATCATAAGTTGATGGAGATTCTCGATAGAAAAGGACTAGATGAAAAAGACCGCAGACTAATCGGGAATCTCTATTGGTACCAGGAAGCTGCCATTAAAATTGAAGGTAAGCTATCCGAATGGAGACCGATTAAGAGAGGAGTCCGACAAGGATGCATACTATCCCCATTACTCTTCAATCTTTATTCGGAGGACATCCTTACCGACTTATTAAGGAATCATCCTGAGGGAATAAATGTTAACGGACAACGAGTCAACAATATCAGATACGCGGATGATACTGTGCTTATAGCTAATTCAGAAAGCGGGTTGCAGATTTTATTAGAGCATGTGGCTAATGCTGGTGATCTAATGGGACTGAATATCAATATTAGTAAAACCAAAGCAATGGTTATAGCGAAAACTGAGGTTCCACTTCCCAAAATATATCTACGTAGACAGATGCTCCCAGCAGTTAATAAATTTAAATACTTGGGCCGATACTTCACATCTGACTTGGACCATCAAGAAGAAATAAAATGCAGAATTGGACAAGGAAAGGCTGCATTTTATAAAATGTCCAAATCCTTATGTGACCCCAAGATTCCTTTCCCTACAAGATATCGCGTTCTTAAATGTTATGTTTGGTCCACTCTTTTATATGGGTGCGAGACATGGGTCCTAAAAAAAAGAGTGTTGTCGACGGTTGCAAGCTTTTGAGATGTGGGGGCTAAGGAAAATGTTCAAAATTTCCTGGAAAGACTTCGTCTCGAATGATCAAGTTTTAAAAAGAGCCAATTGTAACCGAAGCCTCATGACAACCATTAAGAGGAGGAAAATCGCATTTTTCGGGCATCTGCAACGGGGATCCCTCTATGAGTTTCCTAGGTTGATCCTAGAAGGTAAGATACCCGGAAAACGTGCTCCAGGAAGACAGCGGAGAAAGTGGATAGATGATGTCAAAGAGTGGACCAAGTTAACATATACACAGCTTAAAAATACTGCAAAAGACCGGAAGAGTTTTCTACACATGACCGCCAAACTTCAGCTGGAAGAAGGCACCTAATGATGATGATGAATGCCTGTTTATTATTTAAATATGTATTATTGATATGATTTTTATGTATTTTTCTTTATTTAAATACATAATATTCAGGGAAGGAGTTGTTTATAACTTAATGCTAGTTTGTGTGAAAGAAAAATAATTTCCCAGAGCTGACAACCCTACAGGCGCCGGTGTAAGGATACGGAACAAGCGGTTTCGGTAAATACGTTTTCTTATTCCATCCCCCTTCACCCCCTGACATCCCCACACTCGCCACCACACGTTCGCCATGATAAGTGTTAATGGTTTGTTTGGGTTTCTAATTAGAATAACTCGGCGGAATTTTTCGCAATTCACCCCCGGTGGGAAACATCGAGGGTGGGAAACCTAAGAGAAAATCATTCAGATCTGTGTTATATATCATTAAGATGTGTATCTCACTGATAATATATATAAATGAGTATGTAGGTTTGTTTCATTTACGCTACGCGACTTCAAAAAAGGAGTATGTTCTCAATGCGATGTGTATATGATGTGATGTACGTGTATGAAAATTTCTTTTTTTGTTTCAAAAAGTATACTTTCAATAATGATCTCATTTGATTTTCATGAAAATCAGTTCAGTAATTTTGTGTAAAAATAACGAAATTGCCTGTACTGTGGCGCTTTCAATCACTATGCTAGTACACACTAAAAACAGAAAAATAAAATCTTTTTAACAAAAAAAAAATGAACCGACTTTAAAACCACAAAAATTCACTAAAAAGCGAAAACTAACATTGTATATGCTACCTTCTGATCATTTTGAAGGCGGTGCCAACACAGTGATGCATATCTTTCATTCCATATCTTTATAGTACGTATAAGGGATTACGAAGTAAACCACACGTTCCCAAAGGGACAATAATAAGTAGCGGTGCAGATCGCTGCGATGTCTAGTTGTCCTAATTACAATAAAAAAGTTAGTAGCTTTTGCTAACAAAGCTTTTTGAAGTAAATTAATAATTATCACTTAACATAATACAGTTTTATCAGATACGAGTAGGTTTATGTATGTATAGAACTTGCTTAATTCTCAAGTTAACTGTTTTATTGTAGCTATTCAAAATATTATTAAAAAAAATATTTTTAATTTAGTTGCAGATGGAACTAACGCCTAACTTTTATTATTCTTGTATTACAGATGTTCTTTGTGTTTTGATATAATAAATAATTAATAGTTGTGCCAAAAACACTTAAACATAATGTATACAAGCACAATAGCACATACGTTAGAAAAATGTAATATGGTCAATTCAGAGCCTTTAAACAAAAAGTGGGTTAATAAACTTTCACGTTTCAGCAGTCGGGTGAAATAGTTCAATACAAAGAGGAATTCTTTAATGGTGTTTGCAAATAATGGTGATTGCGTTAGAAAGCACAAAACCAAACACAGCAAAGTATCGGCTGTCCGTCTGTGTGTTCATATGATTAGAGAGGACGGTAAGTGATCCAAATACGCTTAACTAGCCGACGGGCGAACGCTTTTAGTGGCTAGTGTCGATCAATTAACTGGGATTTTTCTTAGATAAATCATTTGGTGCAATCTACAAGTTTGAGCGATTTGTGATCTTTAAAAAAAAATCAAAATCGAGATTCATTTATTTGAAGTATGTGCATGCACTTTTGAAACGTCTGGTGGTCTACTCATCGTACCACTGATTTTTATATTACAATGTTATGCACAATTTTCCTAGTTTTCCGTTTCGTAAGAACTATACAAAGTATCTAAAAACTTAGAAACCACTAAAAAACTCTAAAACGACTTTGTTGGTCTATTGGTTAGTTTATGGCTTCGTATCACAAGGTTCTGGGTTCGAGTCACGGGTCAAGCTATGAAATACTGAGCTTTAAGGTCTGCTAAGGAATTTTCAGTAAAATTTCTCAACAATTAGGAAGTTGGTGGTGGTCGCCCTAAGCCCGCCAAACCGCATTAGTACAGTGTGGTGGGTCCTAGCTTTATAACCACTCTCGTAAAAGTCCCTACCCCGTAGTAAATGCTCTACATCCCCAGATATATTCGTAGCATCATCATCAATATCAACCCATATTCAGCTCACTGCTGAGCTCGAGTCTCCTCTCAGAATGAGAGGGGTTAGGCAAATAGTTCACCACGCTGGACCAATGCAGATTGGCAGACTTTACACACGCAGAGAATTAAGAAAATTCTCTGGTATTTAGGTTGCCTCACGATGTTTTCCCTTCACCGTTTGAGACACGTGATGTTTAATTTTTTTTGCACACAACTGAAAAGTTGGAGGTGTATGCCCTGGACCAGATTCTAACACACAACCTCCAGAATTGGAGGCAGAGGTCATATCCACTGGGCTATCACGGCATTTTCGTAGAATACTCGTATAAATACAAAGATTACGATTTTTTTAAAGTAGTCGGGGTATTTCTCAAAGCCTTATACTTTTCTTCTTTTCGAGTTTTAATTGAAAAAGACTATCTGGAGCCGCGAGTGCGCGTCACTTGCAGCGCCTGACCAAGTGGCCACTTCTCTGTGAATGTAAGCTAATTCAAGATGGCGCCTTTTAGCGGTTTTTTCTTTTAGCGGTATTTGCACTCCAACGCATTCCTATTAGCGAGAAAATGCATTTGTTTTATTTGTCCTCTCTTTCTATTAGCTGGAAAATGGTATTTGTTTGTGTTTGCTGTCTCTGTCGTGAGAGCTTTCTGTATTAGAGATAACGGGATATTTTTAAAGTAACTGCAAATCTTTTGTGTTTTTAAGTGTAAAAAGTGGATCTTGTGCAAATTTTGTGTGAAATTCAATATTGAGCACTTTTAAAATAATGAAACAAGTAAACAATTTTAAAATTTATAATTTCCCGTCTTCTACCGTCACGAATTTTGCTAGAGTAACGGCTTTTATGTTTCATCTCTAGTCTGCCAATCCTCATTGGGCCAGCGTGGTGGACTATAGGCCTAACCCCTCTCATTCTGAGGGAAGACTCGAGGTCAGCAGTGAGCCGAATATGGGTTGATAATGATGATGTTTCATCTCATTAGAAATTAATTTTTTGGGGATAAAAGTAGCCTATTTGTTGCTCAATAACCTTGTTTATCTTCCATTAAATACTGAAAGTCGTATTCAAATCGGTTCAATCAGATAGTGTCTTAGCATCGTATCGAGAGATGCAGAGAGCGTCTGCCAAAATCCAGAGAACGACTGACCACAAATCGATTAAGTAAATCGTTATACGAACCATTACAGGCCACTTTTGTCTCTTTAATAACTCACAATCTTACATGAACATATGATAAGTAATATGAGCACATAAGAAAACAATTATTTTGAAGCCATAGACAGACTTTTAAATTTTATTTCTATGTATCGATAATATGCAATATTTCTTATTACGACCCAAGACTTCGAACCCACAAGCTCGACCCGAATGATAATCACAAGACAAACGAGGCAGTCAGCCATACAAACAAGCATAAAATTCGCTCAAAAACATAACTTTCCTTCAGCATTACGGAACAAGTAAGAAATAAAATAATTGTGCGAACAAACATTCTGTTACAAGGAAAAATGGCTATAGTTCCAATATCGGGAGCTCCGGGTTCCATAAATTGAACAGGAAGCTGACGAAAGGCGGATATTTGGGAACTATAATAGTGATTTATCGCGGGCGCGGATGTCGGCGGATATCGCGCTCAGATCCGCCGAACGACTCCGCGGATTTGCACGATAAATGGTTTAAATTTAATCAAACGCTCCTCTTCAATCTTTTTACAAGCTTCTATTTAAGTTGCCCTGTTAGTATGTACTTTGTAGGGATTAAATAATGGAAACTTGACTTGATGCGGACTTTTATAACCACTATGGTATAACATCAACTAGATAGTAATTTATATTATTAACCCATAATATTCAGCTCACTGTTAAACATGTCTCCTCTCACAATGAGAGCGGTTAGGCCTTAGTCTACCACGCTGGCCCAATGTTGATTGGCAGACTTCACACACAACTAAAAAATTTCTCAGGTATGCAATTTTCCTTTCGATGTTTTTTCTGCACTGTTGGAGACACGGGATATTTAATTTCCTAAAATGCACATAACTGTAAAGTTGGAGGTGTATGCCCTACGAACCTTCGAATCGAAGGCAGTGGGTATATGCACTGGGCTATCACGTCTCTCTATGTGCTAGACAGAACATCAAAATAACTAAAGAAAAATATAATTAACTAGCTGACGCCGCGCGGTTTCACCCGCGTGGTTCTCGTTCCTGTAGGAATACGGGGATGTTATATAGCCTATAGCCTTTCTCGTTAAATGGGCTATCTAATATTGAAAGAATTTTTCCAATCGGACCAGTAGGTCCTGAGATTAGCGCGTTCAATCAAATAAACAAACAAACAAACAAACTCTTCAGCTTTATAATATAAGTATAGATAATAAAGCAGGTTCACCGGGTTATCAAGTATACAATAAAATGTAGAAACACAAATCTAGAACTTTTTAATCTTCTGTCACCACAACTTTTCGTTACTCGGATTGAACTATTTTGACGGCCTCCGTGGCGCAGTGGTATGCGCGGTGGATATACAAGACGGAGGTCCTGGGTTCGATCCCCGGCTGGGCCGATTAAGATTTTCTTAATTTGTCCAGGTCTGGCTGGTGGGAGGCTTCGGCCATGGCTAGTTACCACCCTACCGGCAAAGACGTACCGCCAAGCGATTTAGCGTTCCGGTACGATGCCGTGCAGAAACCGAAAGGGGTGTGGATTTACATCCTCCTCCTAACAAGTTAGCCCGCTTCCATCTTAGACTGCATCATCACTTACCATCAGGTGAGATTGTAGTCAAGGGCTAACATGTAAAGAATAAAAAAAAAAAAAACTCGTTACAAGAGAAGTAGTTACCCGTTTGTGATGTGAATATGCTTAGCAATTCCATTTCATTTTGTAAATCAGCCCTTTCATTCAATGTTATTTTAACATTGGCATTCTGTATATCAGGACCTTGTTTGAATGTAGGCAATCTCTCAAATGCATCCTGATGCTGGGTCGGCATAATCTATGCGGGTACTCCTCCCCCCGCGCGAGGCTTCGCGGCATAAATCAGGCTCGACACCGGCGCATCACTCAGGCGGGAAAAATCGACGGACGATGGAAATGGGAGTTTTCGTCATGACCTTCTGGTGTTTTTCGTTTTTCCTTTTTTATTAGAGTAAGGCTAAAGCGAAGGGTTTCTATCTAATAAATAAATGGAGTAGATTTAGGTTGTATATGATTGGTATGGGCTCTTCAGACCAATCTTAAGACTGAAAGACGCTGGGGTCCTAACTTCCAAAGTGCTAGAATGACAAATCCACGGTGGACAGCGTAGAGTCAATTTGAGTCTATTTGGTCAACTAATTGAACCGATGAAGTCAAATAAGTCACAGGCTGCCGCTGGATGGATGTGACTCAAGACCGGTAGTGCCGTTTTTGGAAACCCTTATAGAAGTCATATAGAAGAGTATCCTTATAGTACGCGGACGAAGTCGCAAGCGTCTGCTTGTATCAATACATCATCAATACATATAATGAAAATTAAAGTGTGTATTTTTAAGTGCTGATAATTATTTAGACGACACTAAAACATAATCAAAAATTCTTGTTCGTTTGTCTTTCTGTTTGTCCGGGCTAATCTCTGGACAATTCAATAGAAGATAGAGGAGATTATTAAGCAAAAGCAGGGCTACTTTTCATCCCGGAAATATCCATGGTTCCCGCGGGATATGAGAAAAAAACTGAATTTCAAGCTTCAGAAGTAGCGTGAATAGAAAAAAAAATCTCTATTCAAAGGTGATGACATGGTCTGCATAGATCATGTCAGTTAGAACGACAAGTCACGGTCATTTCAAGCCTCGTTAACGCTTGCTTTAATTACAAAACGAATGACTTGTGTAAAATATAAACTTATGATACATGAGTTTAGTGACGGGGCATGGTTAAGCTTGAATTAATGAAAGGCTTATCTACGTTTTCCATCGTGAATTTGCTCTGATTTTACATAAGTCAATATGGCGCTTAGACCCAACAGTCAGTGTTGGGTACTCCGAAGTGGTTAGTGGTTTGCGGTTTGGTGCGGCCTTGGGGTCGATAATATAGACTTTTAACGATCATTATCAAATGTTAATGTTTCATCTATTCACACCATTCTTCTGTGTTTGATTTGGTTGATATATTGATACCAAAAATCAACTTAATAGATCCAGTAGATTCGGAAAAATAATTCCGAAATGTTGTGTGTGTGTAAGTATGTTTGTTCCTCTTTTACGCTGCGGCTTCTGATGCGATTTGGTTGAAATTTGGAATCAAAATAGATTTTAATCTGGTTTAACACATATGCTACTTTTCATCCCGGAAAAATCCATGGTTCCCACGAGATTTGTGAAAAACTGAATTCCACGCGGACGAATTCGCTGGCATTTGGTATGATAATGACATGACAGTGAGTGATCTTATATGGCAGGCGTCTACGGATCCACATCGTACGTATCGGAGACATCGCATCACACGGATTTTCAACTTTTCGGTAGAGAAAATCCGTTCGATGCGATCCGTACGACTCGGATCAGTGGACGCACTTGACGTTCTATACAAAGTGTACGAAAATCCGATCGATGCGTCCGATACATATGGTGCAGATCTGTGGACGCCTGCCAATAAGAGACCCGTTTATGTACGTACAGATGTTTGGAACTCTAAAGAGGCTTAATTTTCTCATATCTTAAGCTGGACGTACAAAGATGAAATTTGGCAGGGAGGTAGTTTATAGTTAGTAGGCGTCTGCTAAGAACGGATTTTGCGATAGGATCGGATTAAGAAGGATAAAGGGCGGACGAAATCATGGGCATCCGCTAGTTAGTCAATATAGCTAGAAGATAATCCGAGTGAGAAGCTCTTATCAAATTAGATCAGGCATTATTTTTGTTATCACCTTATAACTATATTTGTAGTAGGATGTCATATATCATTGTTAACAACTTTAATCCATTCCTAGATATTTGATAGTAAAGCACATTTATCATACACGGCATAATGCATAATATTTTATTACTTTTCCCCGTCATAAGACGTACGAGGGATCAATCTTACAACAGCGTTAGGGGGCAGTTTCCTCCCTCGTGAATTAACAGGTTTATTATAACGATAGGGTGAAATCTGGGGTAATTGATTCTTACCCTTTTTGTGGTGTTTGGCAATCAACTTGACTCTGTGAGTGATATGAGTAGTTCTGTTGTTAGAACGTATGACTTAGAGCTTGCGATAGTCAGACATACCTCATTTTAAGAGTTTGTCTTGAGGCTACTGGTACAGTGGAGACTACAGATATTCAGACTGCAGAAGTCAGTCATAGACTAATAAGTAAGCAAAGAGATAATAGAATTCAAAGATGGCCGCTGGTAGCATCACGTGACAAATACGTAGCTATGCTGGCATCCGCCGGATTGTCAAATACTCTTTTTGTAAGCCTATAAAAGAAAGATACCGAGCAATTATGGAGTTTGGACTGTGGTGGCTTTTATATGTAGCAGGTTCCAAAGGTCAACACTCTCAATCGTCAATGTACTAAGTATGTACTAAGTTCTTGTTCTCATAGGAATATGGGGATAAAATATAGCCTATAGCAGTCGGGGATAGTGTAGCTTCTAACAGTTAAAGAGTTTTTCAAATCTGTTAAGTAGTTTCAGAGCCTTTTCAATACAAAATTTCCTCTTTATAATATTAGTTCATCATCATTATTAACTCATATTTGGCTCACTGCTGAGCTCGAGTCTCCTCACAGATCTGAGGTTAGACCAATAGTCCACCACGCTGGTATCACGGTACGGTTAGTATAGTTAGTATGGATTATTAAGTATATTTTCTTTGGCATTGAGAGATATTGTGAGATAAATCTAATATCAATTAGATTTATCTTACAATATCTATACGTAGTGTACAGTTACAGTAAACGTACGAACACTCAGCATTTTCTGACCATAACTCGTTCATAATTAATGACCCACCCGTCACCCCTTGATTGAGTGACCCGCACTAAATCACCGCCCGAATGTGATATGTTATGTTATGTGTGCATCAACATAACATGCTCATTAAGAGCCTAAGTCTATGTTATCTTAAGCCTGTTGTATATACATTATTCAATTACATCGCAACAGATGCTCGTCTCGTGAAAAGACCTCTGCCTTCGATTCGGAGGACGTAGATTCAAACCCGGCCCTGGGCATGCACCTCCAACTTTTCAGGTATGTGGATTTTGAGAACTTAAATATCACGTATCTCAAACGGTGAAAAAAAAACTTGCATATCTGAGAATTTTGGACCAATTCGTTTCGATTTGTCGTCTCTTGCTACGAATACTGCTGCCTTACATAAAACTGCGCGATGAGCAGTACTAGTCTACTAGGTTGCCTAAAAATCGACTAGATAGAGTGGGTACGATAATGATCTAGCGGGCGGGGATCGAACCACGACCTCTTGGTAATGAGTCCGGTTCTTTACCACGACAATATTGAGGATTTACGCAAACGGAGTCGCGGACACCGCTAGGTTTGATAAATGTACTGTCTCTCTCTTTATTTTATTTTCTGGAAAACACCGTTAAAAGGTCTTAACTATTCCAAAGCGTGTCCAAACAGGCCTGTGAATTAAATGATCACCGAAGTACACGAGCTAAACCCAATGGCTTGCCAATAACCCTCGAATGGGCGACCCATTGAATTTCATCTATTATTTATAGCCGGCCCATCGCCCGTCGGCGCCGAATGCCGAAGGTGTCGGTCCACTTCCTGTCCAAGATGGCGGGAACAATTTCCGGAACTCGGCCGCCATTATTAATTTGCCGTTTTTGATGTCGGCACTTCGGTGAGTGGTTCGGTTGTCTTTTATTTCAAAGAGATTAACGAAAAAGATTGGTTGAAATAATAAATGAATTGTAGAATCAATTTGTGATTATATTATTTACTTGCAGAATTCCCACCCTTTTACCCGCTAAGTTTTCAATAAACTCTGTTGATGAAAGAATTTTTCAAATCGGTCTTGTAGTTTCAGGGCCTATTCGTAACAAACAATCAATTAGCGTGGTCTATTGGCCTTTCCCCTCTCAATCGGAGACTCGTGCTCAGCTGTAAGCCGAATATTGTATCTCACCTAACTTACCTCTTTGTATAAGTAGTTTAGATTAATAATAATTGTTTCATTCGCTTTTTTTTATAGGATACATATATACATACGAGTACTATCATGCTTGATTACCATACTGGTAGGCAGGGACCACGTCATTCCATTTGCTACGACCCTTGCATTCCCTGGTTTCTTCCATTCTCATCAATCCTTTTATACAAATTCGTCAGTTATACATATTCTTGACCTGGCCTTTATTGAGAATGACCTGGATTTTGTCCACGAACCTTGGTCTTCCTCTTTCAAAATTTCCGTTCAGACTCGCCTTAGACCAAGCTGCTACAAAAAAATGCTACTAAAAATTCGTAGCAAACTTTTTTGAAAAAGCAATGATTTCTAGGCTTAAAACAGAAGCCTTGCAGTGGTCAATTAAAGTAGGCTATTTATGACGACGTACCCTTGTAACTTTAATTTTAAGTTTTCGACCTTAATAACCACTAACTCATGATATGTTGTATCCAAAGTATTTGTAAACTATGCCTAATTGAAATATATGAACTTTGACTTTGATGTTCTTTAGAATCAAAGTTAAGGCATAGTCTAAGCAAAGTAGTAGTAAATAATACATAAGCTACAGTATTGTAAATGTAAGTAGATCGTACAACATCATATACACACAGACATGACCTCCGCAATGTGATTATATGTATATATTCAGCAATAAACATGGAACGTGAGCGAAGCAGCGCCCTCCATATGTATGAGACTCGAGTGAATTAATAAATGGAAACCTCCCTTTGTTAAGGTTGGTTATAGCGCCTTCTGTATGTAGGGAACTTTTAATTAACATTCCACATACTACTGACTTCTAGATCCCTGATAGCCTAGTGGATATATGATCTCTACCTTTGAATCGGAGGGCGTAGGTTCACGTGTCTCAAACCGTGATGGAAAAACATCGTGAGGAAATGCTTACCTGAAAATTTTCTTAATTCTCTACGCATGTGAAGTCTGCCAATCCGCATTGGGCCAGCGTGATGGATTATTAGCCTAACCGCTCTTATTTTGAGAGGAGGCTCGTGCTCAACAATGAGTTGAAATGTTACACTTTATAGATGCAATAATGCATTACCTACCCTGAAGACTCATTGTGAACATGTAGTGAATAAGGAATTTGCTTTTTTCTACAATTTGTACTTTAATGCATACCCTAGTTAAAACTCTGTGCATGCCACTGGTTAGCCTATTTGGTTTCGGTTCATGAGGTCTTGAGTCGGGCTATGTAATAGTAAGATTTTCTTTCTTATAAGAAACTAGTTGACGCTGCGCGGTTTCACCCGCGTGATATGAATACGGAGATAATATATAGCCTATAGCCATTTCCCTTCACTGCTCTGCTCCTATGAGTATGAAGAGTAGGTAATTGTACAAAGTTTCGTTAAAACCCGTCGAGTAGTTTCTGTTTCTATAACGAACAATACAGACAGACAGACAGACAAAAAAATTACTGATTGCATTTTTGGCATCAGTATTGATCACTAATCACCCCCCTGATAGTTATTTTGGAAATATATTTCATGTACAGAAATGACCTCTCTACAGATTTATTTTAAGTATAGAAGATAAGTAATTAAGTATACTTTCAAATTAATAACATTAAAAGAAATCATGCCTGTATAAGTACATCCCCGATGAGCGCCCCCCCGGGCGGGCTGTCTAGCGTCGTGTAAAATCGTCCAATTTTAATTTTCCGTCAAAATCGTCAGAAGTTTTTAAAGTTTTAACAAGGCGGAGTTTCGGCAGTGTTCGGGGTATCTTTCTGTAATTTTAATTTCAAAATGCCTCCTCTGGTTAGTTGAAAACTTTTACTGGGTTTATAAGAATTTGAGAAATGAAGTGAAAGCGAAATACTGTTGTTTGGTTCCCCATATTACCGTTACAAAAGTTTTTAGTCATTATTTTCGAAAATAATTTACTGCATAACTTTTTTGAATTCATTTTCATACGAATGTCTACTGTCGTCAACGATAGATTATTACTGATAAAAATTTATTTATGCCATTTACATTTACATACTAGTATATTTTTGTCGTTTCTTTGGGATGCTTAGTATATTTTTTATTTTGAAACCACCCATGAACAGTGAAAAACCACCCAACAAAAGAATGAATTATTGTTCTTTCAGGACCTTTAATTTTGAAGTGATATCTCCTTATGAGACGGTAAACCGAACCGAACCGATTTTATTTTTGGGATCCCATAAATTTATAAGCAAGAATAAAGTTCAAATTGTAATAAAACTTGTTTTAGGCGAAAATTATATCGACGAGTAATCGATCGAGTAAGTAAGAATAGCGGAATCACACCTCTAATAATTTAACTTGATTTTCCCCGTGTTTGTGACTACAAGAGTCTTGACATGCAGATGCATACTCCTGAGCAATTCTATGATAATTGTACAGTTTTTACGTTTTGAGATAGGTATATATACGAAACCCTAAAAATCGACTAAACCTACCACTAAATGAAATGAACTTGAGTTGAGATTAAAATCGAGGACTTATGCTCAAAACAAAACTCATGTCAGCCACTGACGATCAAGTAGTCTCACAAGCCTGCAGCGCTAACGGCTTGACAGCCGATAAAACTGGTCGTATGTTGGTCGCGATGTGCATAACATCATGCCGATGTGAGATTACTTGATCGCCAGTGGCTGACATAAGACATATACGTCATAGAGGTCGTCTTATAAAATGTCTTTTAAAATCAAATATCAGGAGCATGTTCTACCACACACTTTCAACGCAAATGACGTCACGAGTCAGTTGATCCGGTCGGCCATTCTATCCGCTCATTCTCCCGCGAGCACGGAACACTATGAGGAAAATTCTAACTTATTGCGCGGAGACATCTGCTAGCGGGTGACGGAGCAATTCATAAGCGGAAGCGGAGCTGGTGCAACATTGCTTCCATTTTAAGCCCTAGTGATAAAAAAATATTATTACTTTGTTGTTTGTCCGTCCGTTCGTTTATAAGAAACTGCCCAACAAACCACATATGTGTGTCGCAAGAGGTATAAGTTTTTGGTCGAATACAAACTTATGGAAAAATGTTATTAAATTGTATAAGACTAATATTGTACTATACAACTAGGTAGATACAGTTTTAAGCAATGTTGTGGAATGGTGATAACATAAAAATAAATCCTACCTGAGTTTGTTGCCGGCTCTCCTTAGACCGAGAAAGCCTGATCTTGATATCTGTATAATGCAAGAATTTCTCAAATCATGTAATCAAATGTAATCATCTGAAAATTCAAATTATTATAATATTATGACGAACCGAAGAATTGTTTTTTTTTTTATATCAGTCTTTTATGGAATGAAAGATTATTACGGGGACTCTAATAATATTATTTGTTTGCGAAATAAGTTTTTTGTTCAAGTTTCAGAAAATATGACGACAATAAAAATTAAATAATGATTTTGTATTGCGTAATATACTAATAATTATATATTGTTTTCTTTCTCATTTGGCGCAGAACAGATTATAGTTTAGTATAGCTTAGATACTTTGTATATCAATATTCACAGGAAAGAAATCAACACATTTTCCTGCGAGCCACAGCTATTTGTATCTAAATTATTGATGGGGCTTTCTATATCATCTTTCCGCGTATGCCTTGCACCAGCCCCCACCCCCGGTAATGCACTGCGAGGGTAGTGCGCGTGACGCTCCGCTAAGCCGCAACAAGTGACGATTTATTGTAAAAAAATGAACTCCCTCGGGAATATTATCCGTATCCTACCAGCCGGGAAAACTTATTGTACCCCGAGTGTTCAAAGTTAAAGTTGCAACCCTCGTGCTCAAAGTTCGACTTTGTGCTAATGAACTTTTTATTTGGGTCAGATTTGGTATTGGTTTAGGAACCTGTGATTGCCATATCTTTGTCCTAAATAAAGGCATAAGAATAGGAATATTTCATCCCTGTTTTTAAACGAGAATAAGAATTATGCAGGTGAAACCACAGGAGGGGGTTCCTAGTTTAAATTTAAATATGTATCTGTACTAATATTATAAAGAGAAAAGACTTGATTGTCTGTCTATTTGTCTGTTGTTACACTATCCCCGGGTGCTATAGACTATATTTTATCAGCGTATTCCTACGGAAACGGCAACTATACAGGTGAAAACTCATGGCGTCTGCTAGTATATTATAAAAGGTCACACATTACTAAATATTGATAACCAATTTATGTAGAAAGATGAAATTCGGCATGGAGGAAGTTTATAGTTAGTGGACGTCCACTAATAACGAACTTTCTGACAGGGCCGGATTAAGGAGGTCTAAGGGTGGGTGAACCAAATCGCGGGCGTCCGCTAGTAATTTTATAAAAGCCTTGTGTATCTGCCAAAGCTCCTACCATAAATGAGTATTACAACTAGAGAGTTTTAACCATGGTGGCAAAGGAGATAGGAGGTTTCAAACGTCAAATTCTTTAATAGCAAAATATCAGCCTGGCTGTCCATCGTGGAAGTGCAGGTAGTATTCTTGCCACCATTCCACGTGGGCATGATTTGTTATTATTTTGTTTACGAGTACAAATTTTATTTATACTCGTTATTACTTATTACGAGTAAAGAGTTAGTTAAGTTAGCTAAAATAATTCGTACATTTTCTAACATTATGTTCCAAAATAAAGGCTTAACTGTAATTAGTGTGTTTAATGTATGTTAGGTATAATGTACCTGCGGAGTGATTAATTATTATGATCATAATTAATTGGTACACGACCACGCGCCGGAGCGTGTGAAGGCGGCTTTATTATCTGGCTTGTAAGTATGGTTTATTATACTTCATACCTATGTAATGCAAACGTGAGTTTATTTGTTATTTTATGCTTTTGCGCCTGAACCATTTAATAAATAAAAAAAATAAAATAAAAAGCCTTTTTTGCGGTTTTGGCTGTTTTTACATCTAGATTAAATTTGAATTTGCCCATGTTAAATATCGTAAAACAGTCGTTGGTTCAGCTTATCCTCCGAAAAAGGCGTCCACTAAAGATTTCCACTCAGTCTTGTCTTTTGCAGTACAAGTTCACGGTGGAGCCGCTATGTTCCTGAATCCTGATATCATCCTCCTATCTCTTAGTCTGTCTGCCTTTTTTATTTTGCCGTCTCTCGGATACCATTCTCCATATATTTTAGCGCCGCAATCCCACGGGTATACGCGGGTGAAACCACGGGGACGTCCGATGCTGCCCTAAGTTTAAAACCCTTCATCATCATCATCAACAGCCTGTATTCGTCCACTGCTGGACATAGCCCTTTCCGAGAGCGCGCCACCACACACGATCCTCCGCCTTCCTCATCCAGCCACTTCCCACTACCTTCTTGAAGTCGTCGGACCATCTGGCTGGAGGGCGTCCTACACTGCGCTTGCTGGTACGTAGTCTCCACTCCAGAACACGTCTGCCCCAGCGGCCATCTGTTCTACGACAGATATGGCCACTGCCACTTCAGTTTGCTAATCCTTATGAGAACACAATTAGACAAACATATTTTACATCAGTTCCTATTTCTCTTCTAACTGTTTTCAGATTTTCAGACAAATAAGAAAATGTCAGTCGAATTATTTATATCATTTCATTGAGCTATTGAATCAGTGAAATTCGAAGTCCGTTCTATTCGCAGTGAAACAAAAGAAATGAGTCTTTTCACAACGTTTTCACAACCCTTGAGTGTTTTTAATTGGATCAACTGCAGTCGCTTTGTGGGGCGCGCGGAATAAAATGTTTATTGTAACTAGATCAGACAAGTTACATAGAGAGAGGAAGTTGTGGACCGTTCAAACAGGCCAGTTGATGGAACTTATTTTTGTAAGACAAATTTCAAAGTTATAATGATGTTTATATAGTAAAAATTATGATGTATAACTAGCTTAATATTTTTAAACGATCACTGCCAGTTAATCCACTAGAAGTCACCGTCACACGTCCATGTTTTTGACGTTAATTTTCGAAAATCTTACGTTATAAAATAACCATACGTATATGTAAAATTCCTTTGCTTTATTCTGTGAAGATATTTACATTGTAAACCACTGATTTTCAGCGAAACATCAGTATTTTTGTCAGTAATAGTTGACTGAGGAAGCGATGGAAAACCGTTGCTCAAAAAAAATCACCCCTGCTTGGTAAGTATAACGATATACGGTAAGGTATACGTTCGTTTTAAATTATCACATATTATCATATCCATATTTCACCATATCTCATTACATAGCCTGACGTTCTAAAAGTGCTTGAAAACAGCCTAATTGAAATATTGACTTTGACTTGACTCGACTAGGTAGTACTTCCATTACTTTTTAACTCAGGTTCCAGAATTCACGCAAGCGACTGGCGCAAGTGGCTGACACTAGACGGGGCGACACTAAAGGGGGCTCCAGCTAAGTAACGTAATTATTCGTCTCCCGCGCCCGTCTTAAGGCAACTGATTCGAATCAAAGCGCGTCTAATCGGATTGCGCGTCTGCGACAGCGAGCCGGTTTGTTTACACATGCACGGAGGTACCGACTTCTTGTCATCATCATCCTCAACATCAACATCATCAGGATTATAAGGTGTTCTACCGCGTTAGCTTCAGAGTTTTCTGATCTGTGGTCTCAGGTAGCAGGGGAAAGTACATTTCTCATAAGTTTATTTTATCAAGGCTGAAAGGCTTTGGTCAGTCCATGCTCTAATCACAGATACGGGACCATAGTCAATGATACCATTCATTGTGATTGGACTTTGGAAGGCAACAGGTTACAAGGATCCAGATTTTGTTTATAATTTTATTTATCCCAGCTCAGTTCTGGTCTGGTGTTACTCGTGTTACTACTCTACCGGCAGAGACGTACCGCCAAGCGATTTAGCGTTCCGGTACGATGCGTAGAAACTACGCACAGAGGTAAGGGAAGTATAAACTTATACCTCTTCAAAGTAGGTGAAAACCTTTTCATTAAAAGAAAACCAATTATAGTTCGTACGCTATAGCATGGTCCGGATGACAGTTTGTTTCACTGTTGAAAGTTTGCCGCGTTCACAATAGTACGCATTATGAACGTGATATAGGCAACTGTCACACCCGCTATGCTACAGCGCACATAGTATAACTTTTTTTTTATTATTTACAAGTTAGCCCTTGACTACAATCTCACCTGATGGTAAGTGATGATGCAGTCTAAGATGGAAGCGGGCTAACTTGTTAGGAGGAGGATGAAAATCCACACTTTCGGTTTCTACACGGCATCGTACCGGAACGCTAAATCGCTTGGCGGTACGTCTTTGCCGGTAGGGTGGTAACTAGCCACGGCCGAAGCCTCCCACCAGCCAGACCTGGACAAATTAAGAAAATCTCAATCTGTCCAGCCGGGGATCGAACCCAGGACCTCCGTTTTGTAAATCCACCGCGCATACCACTGCGCCAATGCACCAAATATAGGTATAATATATAGAATAGCCATAAAGGTAATGTCGAGTGTAAAAGTTAGTAAGTAATACAACATAATGTAAGTTGTCACATAAATAAAGCCACGAGCGGAATCATAACGGCGCGTCTCAAACGCGGCCGCGGGCTGCCGGCTAGCGATATCGCGCTTCGCTGAGCGGCGCTCAACCTTGCGTAATTTACGCGTGCACGGAAAAAATAAACACAACCTTTATGGGCTGGTTTCGCTTGTTTTTTATTATTGTTCCTTTAAAGTTGAAATTTAAACCGTATAATCCTACGGTCCCAGGAAGTTGTAAAAAATAAGTAAGTTTACGTAAAAAAAAGATACGGCTGTTTATACAGTAAAAAACGCATATTTAGACACTCTCAAAGAAATAATACTCATAGGGTTATTTTCGTTAACATAGTTATAGATCAAGAAACAATTTCAAAACTGTAATTTATAATCAAATCTTGAATATAAATGTACTTATAGTTCTAGTAATTCTTGCTGTTTCAATAGCTACGCTTATTTTGTGTCTTTGTTTATTTTAGTGTCTTGTCCAAATATATCTATTTACTAGCTAACCCGGAAAACGTTCTGCAAAGAAATCGCGACTAAGTTATGGGGGGTAGGCATTCAGTCGAATCGTTTCAAAGAAATATGACCACTAATACAGTGACAGGCGATTTTTGTATTTACATACTTTATTTATTAATTAACACGCTTAAATTAGCTTCACTTGGAAGTATGTATGTAAAAAAATCAATAATTTGACCCACCTCCCGGTCTTCGATTAGAAAGAAATTTTGCACACGCTCTGATCTGATGACACATGACTAGCTAAGAAACGGCATTACAAATCCAATATGGCGGCCTCCCCAATATGGCGGACTGGCTGCTTGAAATCCAACCCCATGGGATATCAAATGAAAGGGTTTGCTGTCAGGAATACGGAAAACATAATCACATGACTTAAATAAACTGTTTGTAATTTTTAGTGCGAAATGTTTTTTAGTTTTTTTTTAACTATTTATAGTTATTTTAGATTGGATTAAATAACGCCTATAATATTATTTTTTAAAAATAAGAATTGAACCAGACGTATTTTACTTATATTGATTTAAAAAACAATTACTAAATTTACATGTAAATTAAATTGGACCAATCTGGAAGTATACTCTTTCAACAATTTTGTTAGTTATATGCGTCGAATTGGCACCTCCTCCTTTTTTTGAAAACGGTTAAAATATCAAAAATGTCGATGTATGTCGTCGGTACCAATGTTTGTACAGGCTGTATATACCGCACAGCCTGAGCACAGTTCCACACAGGGCAAGTACTCGTTCCTATAATTTTGACTTCCGCACAAGATAGTCGCTCAATTTCCTCTCTTGTTGGTGACGTCTCGAATGCTAGGGCTGCCACAACACGGAATATTTTAATCAATACCTATTAATATAAATAGTTTAAATGTTTGCAAGCTTTTTTTTGTCTATCTTTTGTCTGAGCTAATCTTTGGAACTACTTTTAATCCCCGACAAATTTATGGTTTCTGCGGGAATTGTGAAATACTTAATTTCACTCTATGAAAGTCGCGGCTTTTACGTTAACGCGATAGTAATAGTAGGAAAACATTGAAAACTACCACTAGGCACACAGAAGCTGGGATTTGTGACGCATGCTTAGTAAAATAATTACTTATTAAAAATTAACAAAAGTAGATAGACAGGAGCAGGTATTTCTGGAATTTTATGCGTAATCGGCTTCCAGAACTTTAGGTACATTCAGGGATTAAAAGTGCTCCATAGAATACGAGAAGTAAAGCAGTTAAAGAAGTCATTAATTTCAAACAGCAGCAGTGCAGAATGTCTGCTGTAAAAAGAGATAACAACGCGGTGGCAGCCCTGGCGGGTAGAGGGCCGCCATTATTCGCTTTGACCCTTGAGTCGGCGCTGCAGATGATAGCTCTTTTAGTGTACAATGGAGTAGAATATTTATTAAAATCAAACGTACATATCGACATACACGCACAACTAAAAGGATTAAAAAAATAGTCAGGCTTCCTTAGGTCTCAAGACGTCGAAATTGGATAACGTTTTTTGAAAAATGTAAACACGTTTTTTGAAAAATGTGTACTTTACTCGTAGTACTAACTATATAGTGCCGACGGGAAGTTAAACACGCGACAAGTGAGTTGAACTCGTGTGAAGAGGGTATGCGACTTAATAAAGTTAAGACAATTAGCCGCTTTTTTCGTCTCAGTTTTGATGCGCTAGTGTCATTTCTGTATTATAAATCTTTGATTATGTCCCGAAAGGTAGCCTTCCGTTCTTGGCAACCGTGACCTACGACCTGCGATCGCGCGACCCACTGCATAGTATGAATTTACATGGAGCACTAAACAAAGCCCGAGACCGCGTCGCGCGACCACTTTTGTTTAGTGCTCCATATAAAGCAGTGGGTCGCGCGGTCGCAGTTCGCGGTCGCGCGTCGCGGTCGCCAAGAACGGAAGTCTACCTTAAGCCTGCCAACCTGCATTGGAGCAGCGTGGTTGATCTAAGCTCCATACCTATATAAGGAGGAAGGTCTAGTCCAATAATGGGCCGTTAAGTAGCCTGATAATGATGATGATGATAAAAATTAGTCTTCATTATCATTATCAACACATATTCGGCTCACTACTGAGCTCGAGTCTCCTCTTAGAATGAGAGGGGTTAGACCAATAGTCTACCACGTTGGCCCAATACGGATTGGCAGATTCAACACACGCAGAGAATCAAGAAAATTCACGATGTCTTTCCTTCACCGTTTGAGACACATGATATTTAATTTCTTAAAATGCACAAAACTGAAAAGTTTTTTTTAAGAAATTAATATTAAAATGCTTGTGTAGGTAAAAGTACAATATACAGCACTATTTTCAGTTTATCTTAAGACTACTCAGTACAGAAGTTGGGCGCGCTCCAAGAGACGCGACCTTGCTTCAGCCGCAAACTTAAACAGAACTGAGAATTCGTGAGATATCTAACCTTTTATTATAGTTTATTTTGCCTCAATTTTAGAGAAAACTATAAAGTAAATTAGCTCTTTATTTATTTTGTTGATAGAAATGTTAATTGGAGTTCAGAGTTTAAGTTTGATAGTTTGTAAACTACAAACACAGATTAATCAATAATCGGCAGATAGAGCGTACAGAACACGACGGTGTCGCGTCCAAATACAAAACTCAAAAACGAATACGAGTATATTCTCGAGTCAGTACGTCACGAAGCGTCGCATCAGTAACTTTCAATATTATTCATGAAACGCAAATCAAATTTTTAAATATTTTAAAAACTTAAGAAATAAGATGGAGTATTTTTCAGTCGACCAACACTGCGCTTACTAGTGCGGGGTTGTCATTCCAGCACTTTGGGACCCCAACGTCCATCGGCTCTTCGAACTAAGTGCCCCGCCCATTGCCACTTCAGCTTCGCGACTCGTTGAGCTATGTCGGTGACTAGTTCTTCTGCAGATCTCATTTCTGATTCGATCACGCAGAGATACTCCTATAGCTCGTTCATTTTTATTGTACACCTAATAGTAATATATAGCTATGTACGTGCCGCGACGTTGCCCGCGTTTATCACGGCTGATCCGGGTATAAATGTTTATGTCCCGGTATAAACGGTTATCCGCCCGCGCGCATATATCTCTGTATCCCGGGACGCTGGGAGAAATGAAACTATTTCAACGGTGACATTGTTTTGTAAATCAAGCTTTTTCTTAGAAAACTACTGTAATACACTCTGAACTGAACTGCCTCGCTGCTTCAGTGGTTCTGGATTCGAGTCCGTAAATAATCATTGCCGACGTGATAACCCAGTGGATATGACCTCTGCCTTCGATACGGAGAGCGTAGATTCGAATCCGGTCCGGGGCATGCACCTCCAACTTTTCAGTTTTGTGCCTTTTAACACATTTAGTGCTCACTACTCGGATCCGAGTTGGGAGGGGGGATAGTAGCGGTGCCGCGCACTCGGATCCGAGTGACCGGCCTGTGCATTTTGTAGTAGTCAGTAAGCCGCCGGCGTTTGAGGTGAGTTTATGTTGGTTTGCGCGACCGCTCTGAAACATATTCAACTTACGAAAACGCGTATTGGTTTCATTATAACAGTGTAATTGTGACTTTTACACACGATCGTATCAAAGCTATTTTTGCACTAAAATGGACAATAAGGCTGGACCGTCTGGAAGTAAATCTACGAGTAGTTCTAGAAAAAAGCGTCGGCAAAGTGATGACTATGAGTCTGACTATAGTGATGAGGATGTGTATTCTCAAAGAGCTGATGAAGACTCTTCAAGTTCAGAGGACTCTTCTAGTTGCGGCAGTGATGATAGTATCTTTGATACTAGACTGAAGCAAAAGACGACCAGCCGTGTACCACCAGCTCAACCTTCAAGGTCATCTGCCCCAAAGACGACAAGCCATATACCACTAGCTCAACCTTCAAGGTATGACTAACTAATGATGTTATGAACGCATGACAATAAATATTTGAAAACAATGTGGAAAATGAAATCTCCGAGTGGGAATCGAACCCGTTCCTTCAGGATTCCATCCTTGACACTTTAATCACTAAGCCTCAAAAGCCAAATTCCTCATTGCTTTGAACCGTCTCAAAGAGGTGTAGTTACCATCAAAAAATGCTAAAAAATATTTATTATGAAATTAAATTGATTGAACTCAATAATAACAGTAAATTGTACTTAATTCCATTTAATTTTATTTAAAGGTCACCTGCCTCAAAGACAGTCAGCTGTGTACCACCACCTCAGCCTTCAAGTTCATCTGCATCAAAACGTGGTTTATGTGAGTCAGATGGAAGGGCTATCATTCAATGTAAGCGATTAAGACCTTCATTTAGGGATGGCCCCACGCGTAATAATTCTACTCAATCGTTGAAGTTACCAGATCTAAATAGTTCCTCAGCATCGAAGTCAGCGCCTCGACTACTGGAATTTGATGGAGACGGTAGCTTTGAATTCAATTCTGAAATTGACTGCCGTCCTACATCGCCGAATATCGTACAGGACTATGGAGATTTTTTGCCGGATATACCAATTAACCCTACCAGTTCAACACCTAGCGTATCTCTTCTGAGATCCGATGCGATCACCCCCAACCTTTCGCCAGAACGTGATGACGTCTCTCCATCAATTATGGCTGTTCGGAGATCTGGAAGTCGTACTCCAGACTTACCCGATGATTTTTATCTATCACCCAATAACTCACCCTCTGGTCAAGGAGCCACTACCACCTGGAGCAGTGATCCAAGCTCCATGAAAAGCTTAGAGTTTACTAAGGAACAGGAACTCTTAGTGCCGCCTCCAACTGATCCTTACGAAGCATTCCGACTAATGATTGATGACGAGTTGTTAGATCTTATAGTTCGCGAGACCAACGCGAACGCAATAAGAGTCGGTAATGCACAAAACGTCAAACAAAACTCCAGAATAAAATCTTGGAAAGATTTAACAAAGGAAGAACTGCTGACATTTTTAGGACTCCTTCTTCACACAGGAACAATTCGACTAAACCGTTTAAGTGATTATTGGAAACGACACTATTTGTTTAATATTCCATGCTTCGGACAATTCATGTCACGAAATCGTTTTTTACTTATTTTACGATGCCTACACTTTACGTCTGTAACCAGTGAAGAAGACCGTCTCAATAAAATCCGACCATTCATGGATCATTTTAACAATAAAATGAAAACTATTTACTGTCCAGGTAAAGAGCTATCATTGGATGAGTCCATGGTATTGTGGCGCGGTCGGTTGCTGTTCCGACAATATATAAAAAACAAACGGCATAAATATGGCATTAAACTCTATGTTTTAGCAGAACCAGATGGTACGGTCTTGAAATTTCAAGTTTACGCCGGTGCTAATGATGAGACATCAGGGCAAGGACATAGTAGTAAGATTGTCTTCAAACTACTAGAAGAGAGACTGGACTGTGGCCATCATGTATACATGGATAATTATTATAATTCTTATGGCCTGGCTGTGAAATTGCTAGATCGACAGACATACTGCACAGGAACGTTAAGAAAAAACAGGAAAGATAATCCCGTCGAAATTGGCTCTGTTTCACTGGAAAAGGGAGAAAACAAATCCTTGTTCTTGAACGGCGTTCATGTCGGAAAATGGAGGGATAAGCGATACGTTCTGTATATTTCTACAGAACACGGTAGTGAGATGATGGAGACTACTTCCAAAAGAGGATCTATAGTAGTGAAACCAATGGCAATCGTTCATTACAATAATTTTATGTCGGGTGTTGATCTTCAAGATCAGATGTTGGCATACTATCCAGTCCAAAGGAAGACGCTGCGTTGGTACAAGAAGCTGTTTGTGCATATGCTGCAAATGAGCCTTACTAATGCATTGCACTTGTACAATACATTTTCGGCGAATGACAAATTAAATCTATATGATTTCCGTATGAAGATACTGGAGAAGCTTTTACCTGATCCTAATGATGTAAATCGACGCAATGTTTTGAAAGTGAAACACGAACTCACAAAAATAGAAAAGACCCGGACGAGAGTTAAGACAGTAGGAAGAGTCACGAAACAAACTATCGAAGTGGTCCGAAAAGAATGCAAAGGTTGCAAATCACAGAAAAAAAGGGTGCAAACAATTTATGAATGTAAGCAATGTGAAGGTTCTCCAGGTTTCTGTACAAAATGTTTCTGCCTAGCACATTCATAATTGTTTTCATTAAATTTTATTGTTTTGTTACCTATGTGGTTAAAATTTTCAGAATATTTTTTATTCCTTTGTACCTTTATGTGAGTGACTCACCTTTATTCTGTGACAAGTTTTCAATTAAACTTATAATTATTACGTACTGATACTTTTGATTGTATGGCTTTGATTTGATTTTTGATAAATATTATTGTATCGCTCAGATTTATGAATGTCTTCCTCAATAAATAATTATTCAAATGCGCATTATATTTTATTTACTATCTATATCCCTATGTTACTTAGGGATAATATAGCATTTAAAATGTAAAAGAATTATCGAAATCTGTGGAGTAGTTCCATTCCAACCATTGCTGTCCCTTACGCTCGGATCCGAGTGACCGGCACCTGGCGCGCTATGTGCCTAACACTCGGATCCGAAAAAGGTTATTTTTTATTAAAAAAATAATAATAACAATATACTTTCATCCATATTTTTAAACATACCTATATACTTAATCAAAATACGCCTTAAAAAAATTTGGTTTCTGCCTAATTATTTTAATAATATCTTAAGCAGTGAATGTGTTAAGAAATTAAAAATCACATGTCTCAAACAGTGTGAGGAAACTTGCATATCTGAGAATTTACTTAATTCTCTAGGTGTGTAAAGTCTGCCAATCCGTAAGCCAGCGTTGTGGACTAAGGCTTAACTTCCTCTCATTCTGATAAAAGACTCATGCTCAACAGTGAACCGAATATGGGTTGTAATCTTCTTGGTCGCATTCTTCATTGCTGAAGGTCGTGTCCGCACTGCAGTCCCTTCGATGCGTTGTTAACTATTCCCCTCCACACAGTCCGGTCCTCAGCTTTTTTAATGGCTGTTGTTACAGGGAGTCCAGTGAGTGACTTAACCTGGTCAGACCAGCGGGTAGGTGATCGGCCGCGTGGTCGTTTCCCTTGCACCTTGCCCACCACTATTATTTTATCCAGGTTATCGGGAAGGCGACGGGCTATATGGCCAAAGTAACTCAAGATCCTCTGATAACATACAGTTGAAAGTCTAGTGGAAATGCGAAGCTGTTTCAGTATCGAGATGTTTGTTCTTCTAGCGGTCCACGGTATACGAAGCATCCGTCTCCAACACCACATCTCAAAGGCATCTATCTTCTTTCTGTCTGTGGCCCTTATCGTCCATGCTTCGGCGCCATAAAGGAAAATTGAGAAGACTAAAGTCCTAACGAGTCTCTTCTTGGTGTTATTGGAGACCCTTCTGCTTTGCCAAATTCTCACTAGTTTGGTCATGGCATTTTTGGAGATTTGGATGCGTCTTCTAATATCCTGCTGACTTCCTCCCTTGTCTGACAGTAATGACCCAAGGTACACAAACTCACTTCAAACTCCAGGTCTGAGAGCTCTCCGGTTCTCACTACTTTCCCCGTTCTGTCGATTAGCATGACTTTTGTCTTTGACTTATTAATGCTAAGTCCGACTAACTCACTCTCTGCCTCTAGTTTGCGGAACAGGCGAGCAAGTTCCTGTTCAGATGCCGCAAAAAGCGTGGTGTCATCGGCGTACCGTAGGTTGCTAATCTTGACACCCCCAATGGAAATACCTCCCTCCCACGCTTCCAGGGTCTTTCGCATGATGTATTCCCCGTAGATATTAAATAGAATGGGAGACAGAATACATCCTTGTCTTACGCCCTTTCGTGGCTTAAAAGGCCCAGAGATTATGTCATTGATTCGCACCATGGACTCGCCTTCGCTGTATAGATTCGCGATCAACTTAATGAGGTGTTGAGGAACGCCCATTTCCTGTAGTATATTCCACAGGCAATCCCATCTCACACAATCGAATGCCTTGGAGTAATCAATAAAGCACAAGAAAACGGGAACATTGAATTCTCGGCTCTTCTCTATTATTTGCCTAACGTTGACAATCTGTTCCCTTGTGCCCCGCCCTTTGACAAATCCGGCTTGTTCATTTGGTATTTGCCATTGTAAAAAGGACTGGAGTCTACTGTTAACTACATAGAGCATTATCTTGCTAGCATGAGATATAAGCGCTACCGTACGATAGTTCCCACATTTCCTCGTAGAGCCTTTTTTGTGGAGAGGGAGAACCAAAGACTTTTTCCAGTCGGCAGGCCAATTGCCAGTTTCCCATACAAGGTTGCATAGATCTAGAAATAACTTCACACCTCGATCTCCTAGATGTTTAAGCTCTTCAGCACTAATCTCATCAACACCTACTGCTTTATTGGTCTTAAGCTTGTTTATTGCCATCTTGATTTCGGACTCAAGAATCTTGGGTTCCCTACTGAAGATGTCTTCCCTTTGACCTTGCGCGTCCGGAGGCCAAGATGTTGAGCCTGCGTATAGATCCTCACAGTATGAACGCCACCTCTCTGTTACCTGATCAATTTCGGTCAGTAGTGAGCCTTCATCGTTTTCAATAGCCCAGGTCCTTGGTTTGAGCTCCTTTGTTATTTTCTTAATTTTCAGAAATAAGTCTCGTGTCTGAAAATTATGAGCATGGTCTTCGATATCCTGACAGATAGAATTCAGATAGTTGTCGTAGTCTCTACGGCATAAGCGTTGAACAGTCGCCGATATGTCGTGATATCTATGGTAATCAGAGTCAACTTTGCCTTTTAGCAGATCTTTTCGCTCTTTAATGGCCTTCCAAGTTTCCTCTGTTATCCATTCTTTTTTAGGAGCGTCTACCGTTAACTCTGTTGGTTTATTTTACAAATAAATACAAAAACTAATCTTGATTTATAAATATAATTAAGAAGATATTTGATTGTATAAAATAATACGCCAGCGCCATCATCGTTCATTCCAAACAGAATGTATTTAAATGTTTTCGTAATGTTCCTCACTTCTTGTCACACCGTGCTAGTGGACGGACGTATTGCCTACCTTGCTAAATAATAATATTTTGGATAAATATATAGTGATCAGTTATATCCATCGAGTTGTTTTAATAGTATAAAACCCACAAACCAATAGGTTATGGGCACAGTGTACGCCGTTTAAAATCAAATTAAAAGTTTTAAAATCAAGTGGGTAATCTACCGTCATTGCGATGGAAAATTTGAAGACAAAGAGAAATATTAAACCGTTTGACGGAGAAAAATATAGTGTGTGGAAGTTTCGAATACGTGCATTGCTGAGTGAATTGAACGTTATAAATGTGATTGACGAAGATCCTATAATTCGTTGCAGTGAGTGGGAGAAAAATAATCGAATTGCAAAAAGTGTTATCGTTGAATATTTATCCGACTCCTACCTGAGTTTTGCAAAGGAAGATTTTTTCAAAAAGTTTAGATACACTTTACGAACGAACAAGTATTGCGACGCAATTAGCATTACGAAAAAGTTACTGTCGTTGAATTTTGTAAAGTGACGTCATCCTATTGAATCAGTTTGAAAATTTGCTAACGGATGTGCATCGAACGAACTTTGAAACATAATCATTAACGAAAAATGGAAATTAATCAGCTATCTACTACATCAAGCGATTATTCTGGTTTTGAATTTATGATGGGCGAATACTATAACAATGATTATGGATATAAAACCATATTTCTACTGGATGCTCCAGATATCTGACCATATTATTCTTTTTACTAATTATGTTTTTTTTCAGCCACCTTTAAAAAAAAAAAATTATATAGCTAAAAATGGTGAATTTATTTCAGCTATTAAAAAAGGAACCTTACAGGTTACTAGTCACATGGGCATACAAGGAACTCTCGAGGAGGTGCTATTCTGTCCTGATTTTCCATACAATTTACTATCAGTATCGAGAATGCAGCGTGCTGGATTGACGGTTACTTTCAATCAACAAGGAGCAGAAATACGTAATGGTAATACAACCATTATGCGAGAATGGTTTGTCCAAACAGGAACCGATCTGTTTCCCAAGTATGCACTAGTGATAAAAATAGTTACAAGCTATGGCATGAACGATTTGGTCATATTAGTAAAACCAAATTCTTACAAATTAAAAATCTCAATATGGTTGACGATTTAAATCAAATTAATAACATCATACCTAATGATGAGTTATGCGAAGCTTGTATAAATGGTAAACAGAGTCGGTTACCGTTCAATGAGATCAAAAATAAAAGTCACATAACGCGACCACTATTTATTGTGCATAGTGATGTATGTGGACCTATAACTCCTACAACTATTGATAACAAAAATTATTTTGTGCTTTTTGTTGATCAATACACACATTACTGTGTAACATATATATTAACGTATAAATCAGAGGTATTCACTGCTTTTAAAGATTTTGTTGCAAAAAGCGAGGCTAAGTTTAATTTAAAATTAGTCAATTTATATTGTGATAATGGTGGAGAGTACTTATCTACCGAAATGAAAACTTATTGCGTTGAAAAAGGTATAACCTACCATTTGACAGTACCTAGAACTCCACAATTGAATGGCGTTTCTGAACGTATGGTCAGAACCATCACCGAAAAAGCTCGTTCTATGATAAACGGTGCTAAATTAGATAAAGTATTTTGGGGTGATGCAGTTTTAACTGCAGTTTATTTAATCAATTTAACCCCGACAAAAGCTTTAAGCAGTTCAAAAACACCATTCGAAATGTGGCATGCTAAGAAACCGCAAATAAAATATTTAAAAGTTTTTGGCTCAACGGTTTATGTTCATAATAAAACCGGTAAAACGAAATTTGATGATAAATCATGGAAAGGTATTCTTGTGGGTTATGAACCAAATGGTTATAAAGTTTGGAACCCAGAATGCGAAAAACATGTGGTGGTTAGAGACGTCATAGTTGACGAAACTAATTTTTTACAGTCTAGGCCTGTGCTTAGATCTGAAGGGAATGTTAAAAATTCTCAAAATAAAACTGATACAAGCGATATTATAAAATCAGTTAAGTCTCGAAACTCCGACCATAATAAATCAGATATATCGAAATCTGATGAACACATGTGTCCCAATAAAATTCGCAAATTAATCCATGAAAATAATAATGAATCTGAGCAAGCAGTGAGTAGTTCTGAAAATACTTCTTTATCGAATGATAATGAAAACACAGATAATTGTGAACTCAGGAGAAGTGAAAGATTAAAACATATTCCCCCTATTTCTTACTCTGAGGAACACGATGATTATTTAATGTGTGCTTATTCAATTTTGTATAAAATACCAAGTTCATATAACGAGATTAAAACTCGTGAAGATAGATCTCAGTGGGAAAGCGCAATTAAAATTGAATTAGATTCTCTTTTGAAAAATAATACATGGGATTTAATACCTAGGCCGGAAGGTAAAAATATTGTCGACTGTAAATGGATTTTCACAATAAAACAGGATGAATTTGGAAAACCTTTAAGATACAAGGCCCGTCTGGTTGCTAGAGGTTTTAGTCGAAATTATTTAACAGACTATAATGAAACTTTTGCACCAGTTGCGAGAATAGCTAGTTTCAGATTTATAATTAGTTTTGCCAATCAATTTAATTTATTGGTTCATCATATGGACGTTAAAACAGCCTTTTTGAATGGGGAACTAAAGGAAGAAATTTACATGATAGTTCCTGAGGGTATATTAAATAAAAATAATTACGTCTGTAAATTAAATAAATCTATATATGGGCTAAAACAGGCTGCACGATGTTGGTTTGAAGTATTCGAGGCAGCATTAATAAAAGAAGGTTTTCAAAATTCATCAGTCGATAGGTGTATTTACATTTTAAACAAAGGAGATATAACCAAAAATATATATGTAGTATTATATGTAGATGATTTGGTGATTGCATGCGCTGATATCGACATAATGAACAATTTTAAAAAGTATTTAATGAGTAAATTTGAAATGTCTGATTTAAAAGATATAAAACTATTTCTAGGTATAAAAGTTAGCAGGTATAGTGATAAAATCACATTAGATCAAAGTGCGTACATAAAAACTATTCTAAATAAGTTTAATATGCACAAATGTAAGCCTGTACACACTCCCTTGGAAAGTAAACTGAATTATGAAGCATTAAATTCTGATGAGAAATATAATGCACCATGCCGAAATGTTATAGGTTGTCTAATGTATGTCATGATATGTACTCGGCCAGACTTAAGTTCTAGTATAAATATACTGAGTAGGTATACAAATAAAAATAATAAAGAACTCTGGCAATGTCTGAAACGAGTACTAAGATATTTAAAAGGAACAGCTGATTTAAAGTTAACATACAAAAGGTGTAATTATAATAACATTCTTTGTGGCTATGTAGATTCAGATTGGGGTGGTAATGATACGAAAGATAGGAAAAGTACAACCGGTTATTTATTTAAGCTCTTTGAGCAATGTACTACTACTTGGAGTACCAAGAAACAAATGTCAGTAGCGGCGTCATCTACAGAAGCCGAATATATGGCATTATTTGAAGCTGTTAGGGAGGCTTTATGGCTTAAATCGTTAGCAGCTAGTATAAATATTAAAATTGTAAACCCAATTATTATTTATGAAGATAATAATGGCTGTATAAGTATCGCAAATAATCCAACTAATCATAAGCGTACAAAACATATTGATATTAAATATCATTTTTCAAGGGAACAAATCGAGAAAAATGTAATTAAATTAAATTACATTCCCACAGGTCAGCAGCTGGCGGACGCCTTGACCAAGCCATTACCTGCCATCACTTTTCAGGCAATGAGAAACAAAATGGGTGTAGAATAAAATTATTTTAAGATAATGTTGATTTATATTATATTATAATTAGTTTACAATAATTAAGTAAATGAAATGGTCTGATTAGGTTTTACTGGGTTTTCCTAGTCCTGTGCAACAAATGTTGGGCCATTATAATGTAACTCCCAGTTATAAAGCAAGGAGGTACATATGTTCTGTTTAAAGTTGATTTGTATAAAGTCGATTAATTTTTGAGGGGGCGTGTTGGTTTATTTTACAAATAAATACAAAAACTAATCTTGATTTATAAATATAATTAAGAAGATATTTGATTGTATAAAATAATACGCCAGCGCCATCATCGTTCATTCCAAACAGAATGTATTTAAATGTTTTCGTAATGTTCCTCACTTCTTGTCACACCGTGCTAGTGGACGGACGTATTGCCTACCTTGCTAAATAATAATATTTTGGATAAATATATAGTGATCAGTTATATCCATCGAGTTGTTTTAATAGTATAAAACCCACAAACCAATAAACTCTTGGCTATCTTTTCGAGCTGTGTTTATGGCTTCCTTTATTGTGTCCCAGTTGAGGTCCACATCAATATTGCAGTCTATGTTCAGGTTCGATACTTTCTCATCCATGCATTGGTTAAATACTGCTAGTTGGTTTCGGTCAAGTCTTTTTCGTGGTTTCCAGACTATTCGCGAGCACTTCTTTAATTTCAACGCTACATCTGCCACCAACAATTTGTGATCACTCCCACAATCAGCTCCAGGATAGGTTTTTGTATTACTTACACATGATCTCCATCTTTTAGCAATAGCGATGTAGTCTATTTGATTGCGTGCTCTATCTCCTGGCATTACCCATGTGTAAAGTCTTCTCGGATGATGTTTAAAGCAAGTGTTCATGATTGTAAGAGAATTCTCAGTGCAGAACTGCAGCCACATTTCGCCCCTTTCATTTTTTTGACCAAGTCCGTATCTTCCCACCACTTCTCTGAGATGTTCATCACTTGCAGTGTCTCCAACCTTTGCATTAAGGTCCCCAATTACAAGTGTAATGTCTCTGGATGGCAGTTTATTAAAGGTATCGTCTAGCTGAGCGTAGAATGCCTCAATCTCCGCCTCTGCCGATGCTGATGTCGGTGCATACACAACTACAAGGTTGACGCGACACGGTCTTGTATTTACCCTCAAAGTTATTATTCTGTCGCTCACCGGGTTGCATCCCAGAACTGACCTATTAATTTCAGGTGATACTGATACTGATCATAAACTTTTCAACTCCGAGCTAAAAAATTGTAGAAAGAACGAAAGGCTCAGTATTTCATAGCCTGGACCCGAACCCAGAATCTCGTAATGAGAAGCCACATAGGCTAACCACTATACCGCAAGGCAGTCTATTATTACTATGAAATAAATAAAATAAAATGTCATGCGATTCAAATGAAAGCCTCCATTTGTCTGTACGTGGAAATAAAAGAAAATGGCGTCGTTGTCGATCAGATGCGATCGTTGGCACATTAACGGCGCGTTGTCGTCGCCATGGCAACCACACGTCGCCCGCATCGCCTCGTTATAGTCGTTAGAGCCGTTATTGGAACGCTCACGTTCTATGTTCTAGAGTATTCGTGTCCATTGTCATAGTTGAAGGTAGGCAAATAGCTTTATAGATTTCTGTGCCTCAAAAAAACTGAACCCTTTTATAGATCACTTTAGCGTCAGTCTGTCTGTGTTGACGGCCTCCGTGGCGCAGTGTTATGCGCGGTGAATTAACAAGACGGAGGTCCTGGGTTCGATCCCCGGCTGGGCAGATTGAGATTTTCTTAATTTGTAAAGGGTCTGGCTGGTGGGAGGCTTTGGCCGTGGCTAGTTGACCGTACCACCCTACCGACAAAGACGTACCGCCAAGCGATTTAGCGTTCCGGTGGATGTCGTGTAGAAACCGAAAGGAGTTTGGATTTTCATCTTCCTCCTAGCAAGTTAGCCCACTTCCATCTTAGACTGCATCATCACTTACCATCAGGTGAGATTGTAGTCAAGGGCTAACTTGTATAGAATAAAAAAAAAAATTATCTGTTTGTCTTTCAAGACCCTATTAAACAGTAATGCGTAAATATATTAAGGGACTGTAGATTTGAGTATATAGTTTTAAATTTCTCCCCAATAATTCTTTCGATGATCTTTCATTTCACCTTCACCACAGAGATAAAGATTATTAGAAGACAGATAGACCCGTTTTTCCTTTTAATGTACGGATCCCTAAAAACAATTGTTTTCGAAGTAAATAATCGTACAAAAGGAACGTCACAAGTTAGCTCGCGGCTCATTAATAACGGCGGTCGGGAGGCGCTGCGTCCGACACTTTGCTGTAATTCAATTTAGTTTGTGTTGTGTTGTGTTGTGTGTGTTGTGTTGGCTCCCGAACTTTGCGGCCGTCCCACACAACACACATGGTTGTAATCTTTGATGTCGTATTGTGTTATTAAATATTGCCACACAGATATTGTTTGTTTGTCTCGATGGCCATATTTATCGGAGATACGGTCTTTGTAAATGACGACGAATATTATAAAGCTGAAGTTTGTTTGTTTGTTTGAACGCGCTAACCTCAGGAACTACTGATCCGATTTGAAAAATTATTTTAGTGTTAGATAGCCCATTTATCGAGGAAGGCTAGAGGCTATATTTTATCCCCGTATTCCTACGGAAACAGAAACCACGCGGGTAAAACCGCGCGGCGTCAGCTAGTGTAATATACTCCTAGACAGTTAGTGAGAAGCGAGATTGTTTCATAGTTAAGATATAGATTCAGTTAAGATTATAATATTATCTATACCTAAGCCATGTTGGTACATCCTCTACTAACGACCATGTAAGGTGAAGCCTTTATTGGATAGCGATTACGAAGCTCATAAGCCTGCACATAGTTCCTTCACGACGTGACTGCACGCCCCCTAGCGGACTACAACATAATATACAGCGCCCTAATAGCACAACGGTTAAGACACTGGACTAAGTTCTGATAGATCCAGAAGTCGACACATTGGACTATTGTCATACCCACTGACTTGGGCTTTTCACCCTTTTATAAGCGAAGGAGAATATTCGTCACATACTTGTTATCTTTATAAAAAAAAAACTAGCCGACGCTCAGCGGTTTTACCCACGTAGTTCCTGATCCAGTGAGAGTACGGAGATAAAATGTAGCCCGTGTCACTCATATATACCGTGGCTTTCTAGTAGTAAAATAATTTTCAAAAACGGCTCAGTATATCTAGAGATTACCTCCTACAAAACCACAAACTTTATCTCTTTATAACATTAGTGTCTATTGATTTAATATAAATGGACGTTGTACACTGTACATATATGCTTATACGAGTTACATATTTGTAGTAATATTTAAAATGTCCTGTTGGTTATTTGAAAATATTTTTACCACTATAAAGTCACCTTATTTGAGAGTGTCATAGATTATATTTTATCTCCGTAGTCTTACGGTAACGGCAATTGTGCAAGTAAAACCGGGGGACACCTAGTTGATAAATATGGAAGTAAAACAAAAAAATAATTAAGAGCACAACAATTAAAATACTCGTACATCATTCGCCATACAAAAGGCTTTTGACACGTAAATTATTCCGAGGAAAGAGTTATCGATACGCATCGCACGTACGATCCTCCCACCCCCTCCCCCTACACCCTTAAAAGCGCAAGAAATTCCCCGCATTTTGATCTTGCCTCCAATATTTGTCGTGGCCCGCCACCGCATATTAAGAGAGGGGAATTCTTCCGACATTCTGCGCCGACCGCCTCCAACGATCTTTAGAACAATAAAGTGGGGCGTGAGTTACCCTTCGATTTTAAAGGAATGCCTTGCCGTAAGCTTGGATACCTATCAGCTCTGAGCGTGGAATTTCCTAGGTTCAATTCTTAGGAATTTGATATTTAATAATATATTTTACAGTTTCGTACCACAAAAGGATACCTTATTGGATTAATTTGATGTTTGTCTGTCTTTTTGTTCGTTTGTTTGTACATCTGTCTATATATTTTTATTTTTTTATTCTTTAAAAGTTGACTACAATCTCACCTGATGGTAAGTCTCACCTGTCTGTTTTTTAAAGTCGATTAAAAAAAATAGAAATATCTTACAACTACCAGGCTCACGTATATTCCGTAGTTATTACTTTATAGAACAAGTAGATGGCCCATCTGATAATTTCCTGCTAATAGTAAACAATCGACTATAAATAGCCTCTTTTTAAGGCCTCCGTGGCGCAGTGTTACGCGCAGTCGATTTACAAGATGGAAATCTTAGGTTCGATCCCCGGCAGGGCCGATTGAGGGTTTGTTAATTGGTCCAGGTCTGGCTAGTTACCACCCTACGGCAAAGACGTACCGCCAAGCGTTTTAGCGTACAATGTCGTGTAGAAACTAAAAGGGGTGTGGATTTTCATCCTACTCGTAACAAGTTAGCCCGCTTCCATCTTATATTGCATCATCACTTACCATCAGGTGAGATTGTAGTCCAGGGCTAACTTTTGTTTATTTTACTCGCGGCAAAGTCGCGGGTTTTTACAAGTTCATAAATGGTAGGAAGGAACAATCATCACATTTATTATTTTCTTGCGTCATTTTCAAAAGGATTTGAAAATTTAGAAAGCGTGCCGTCACATCTATTAAAGCACTTAGAGACTTCATAAAAATCAATGAACTATTCGAGCGAAATTGCCGTCATCCGGCGGCATGCCGGGTAAGTAGAAGGGTAACCTACTTCTGTCCATTATCCCCCCTCTTTACCCTCACTTTATTGTTCTAAAGACCGTCTTTTAATAAGCCACCCAACGCTTTTAACTAAATAATTATTAGGAATTACATATTACATATTTTATATATTTTAAAAGCTATAAAAAAGATTCGGAGGGCGTATGTTCGAATCCGGCCCGATGCATGCACCTCCAACTTTTCAGCTACTTATGTCCATTTTAAGAATCATGTGTCTCAAACGGTGAAGGAAAACATCGTAAAGAAACCTGTATACTTGAAAATTTTCTTAATTCTCTAGTCTGTCAATCCGCATTGAACCAGCGTTGTGGACTATTGGCCTAGCCCCTCTCATTCTGAGAGGAGACTTGTGTTCAACAGTGAGCAAAATATGGGTTGCTAATGATGATGATGACATATTTTACAAAAAGAGTGTTTTGATTTTTGAAATATAGCTTCAGATTTATGTTCTAGGTTCGAATACTGTTCGGTCGGGTCATAGAAAACCTACTGAGGATTATGTCCTAAAAAAATCAGTAAAAATTCTCTGCCTCAATTGGGAAGTTGGTGGTGTCACACCCCGTGCCTTAGAGAGCATGATAAGCCTCGGTCATTACCAAGTGACTGTTAATATAACAAATATAACCCTAAAACCCCATACCCCCTCTCCTATAAGGCCTGACCTTGTAGTAGGCCTTAGAAATAGACAGATTGTAATGAATTTATGTCCGAATTCTAAATTCGTAAATTCTATTCAAACCGAAGCAGCATTGCTGTTTCGGTTTGAATAGAATGAAGTAAAATTATTGCATACGGGCAGGCTTTATAATATGTTTTGTGTGTCCTTTTTACTTGCTATACTTTTCAGTCCAAATGCTATGAGAAGCTACGCAACACAGTAACTCTCCGCTAGATGGCGTTTAGTTATATTCCAAATAAAAAATCTCCTCTATTCCAATTCCAAGAGTCTAAAAAAGGTATTTTTATTCACATTTCATAAAAATCGTGCTAAACAATAAATTATTCGTTAATAAATGTTTTTATTTCATTGGTAAGTAAGTAAAATATCTTTCTGTATGAAGGGGCCGTCAACCTAAAGTCTAGGCCTTCAGTTTTGTCGGATGAAATGCAATTTAGATGGACACAAGGGTGTTGATTTAGAGTACCTAAACTAAGTTTAGTGTTTTTTTAATTACACTCACGATTATTTATATAGTGTATGAGTTTGAGGTGAGAGGATGTTTATACAATATCACACTAATATTATATCACACTGTCACAATAATATTATAAAGGCGAAAGTTTGTGTGTATGTTTGTTACTCCTTTGCGGCAGGCGTTTTTGACGGCCTCCGTGGCGCAGTGGTATGCGCGGTGGATGTACAAGACGGAGGTCCTGGGTTCAATCCCCGGCTGGACCGATTGAGGTTTTCTTAATTAGTCCAGGTCTGGGTAGTGGGAGGCTTCGGCCGTGGCTAGTTACCACCCTACCGACAAAGACGTACCGACAAGCGATTTAGCGTTCCGATACGATGTCTTGTAGAAACCGAAAGGAGTGTGGATTTCATCCTCCTCCTAACAAGTTAGCCCGCTTCCATCTTAGATTGCATCATCACTTACCAACAGGTGAGATTGTAGTCAAGGGCTAACTTGTAAAGAATAAAAAAAGATACTACTACAGTAAAGTGGTCATTTACAGCTAAAAGTAATAATAATAATAATACACGATATAATAATACCTAAAATAACCCTCAAAACTATTATGTTTATTAGTAAATTGCCCTTTTCTCAAAAAAAAAAACATTCATATACTTAATCTTAGTTTTGTTTTAACGCGGAATTATTAGAATCTTTTACTTATCTTATTTATCTTATGTAAAATGAAAAGAAAGTAAAAACCCCTAAAATAGAAAAACAATGAAGCTGACTTTAATACCCCTTGTAAATAACAATACAAGCGATTTTAATCTTTATAGTCATTGTTACTAAGCATAAAATAGTGCATTTTGACCTGTAGTTTTTACCTGTCGAAGTTAATCCATGCTGCTGCTGGAATACGCACTTTATTTGTAAGTACACAAAGTCCATATTTCAAAGACCGTATTTTGTCATTGTATTTAACTAAATACCTATCTAATTTGTAAATAAAGGGAGGTATTTCGAAAAAAATCGTATTCTGCGTACAGACTGGACACGGGAGTGTCGATTTACTTTATTTTAAAAAATAATTTAGAAACAAGTGAGTTTATTCATTTTGAATATTTGAAAGTGCGTTGTTGAAGTGAAGTGTACATTAAAAATGTTGAAAACGGATAAATATTATTATTCTGATGCAATGTTTCAGTTGGTGAGTTTTGATTTTTAATTTCTCTATCTATACTAATATTATAAAGAGGTAATGTTTGTGGTGTTGTACAGGATAATCTTAGCAACTACTGAATATATTTGAAAAATTCGTTTCTCACTAGAAAGCCACGTTATTTGTGAGGCTCGTAGGGTATATTTTATCCCCGTATTCACACGGGAACGGGAACTACGGGGGTGAAACTGCGTGTTGAATGTTTTTGTTATCAACCAGTACTAATTTTCATTATAACTAGCGGACATCCGTTAAATAATGATTTTTTCATGTTTTTCGATATTCCAGTCTCATATAGATGAATTTTTGTTCGAGGTTGTTGGCATTAGCAACAGCCTTAGGACGAGGTTACGTGAACTTCTCAATGCAAAGATTCTTAAAAGTTATTAGATCGGATTTCATTTTCAAACAAAAGGTAAAAAAATAATAATTTGCAAATGATAATAACCGTCAATAAGTCATTAGAACACAAATAAAAGATTAATTAAATCGACTAAGTAAGTCGTTGTAAGACAAGGCGTGATCAAGATAAACAGAGAAAATATTTTTTTTTAATTTGTACCTATCTTATTACAGGAGATAAATCTTCACAAAGTGCGGAGAGAACTCATAACCATGTTAGAGTTCTACGAACAGACAGACTGCGAGAAATGTTCGCTACTGAAGTGTTCATGTACCAAAGTAGACGCACAATCTGCCAGCGATAAATCAAACAACAGAAGCGACAAAAGAAGTACAACCAATAATACACCTTGCTCCAAACAAGTTAGAGATCAAAATCCTCCAACATCGGAAGTTCTATCTAAAACAAAGCGGGAGAAAAGTGACCTCAGTCCAGCACCATCTACGCCAGAGAAGGTAACTGTTGCTAAAGACATAGAAGCTTGGATGGAATCGTCCAAGAAACCAGACTACAATGAAAAAGTAGTTTTTACAACTAAAAAATCTCTAGTTACCATAGAAAGCGTCAGGCCGGCAGACTTACCTCTAAAAACTCTTCAAAAATCAAATGTTATAACTACTCCAAGTATTTTAACTAATAATTATATGAATAACCTAAGTCTGTTAAATAGTACCAGTGCTGTGAATAATCCAACTTTGGAAGCCTTTTTCAAATATTTCAAGCACCAAATGAACGATACGCAAGTAGTTTATATGTCTGCCAAACTGGCTACAGCTTGCAAGAACCAAATGAAGCAGAATTATAGTTATTTTTAATATTACAGAGACATAGTGTTACTTTAAAATATTAATTCTATGGTAATCATTTTTATAATAACTTTAATTACTGACATAGTTAACATAAAGATCAATAGTTATAATAATATATTTAGGATAGTTATATATATAGTTTATTTTAAACGTATAATAGTTTTTTTATATTATTTAGTTAAAATTGACTTTTATTTAAGAATTATTTCTTATGACAAAGAAAAATATATCTTTAATATTTTCAGATAAGTCTTACTTCTACTTAATAAGGGTAACTTTAAAAAGGTTATTAGATCATAACCTGTAACTGATTTCATACATTTTGTATGGATTTATTTTTTTGACCTTCTACTAGTAATTAACATGAAATGTAGTAAAACAGTTGCAGGCAATTGAAACGTCTCAAATTGTTCAAAGTAAAATGTTTACTATACTTTTTTACCTAATATTATATAACTAACATAGTCTTAAATTGCAATATTACTTAGTTTCTAATAATTTTATTAATAATGAAAATATATTTTTACGTTAAGCGAATACATAAAAAATTATACATGACAATTTATAATGAATATTTCAATATCATAGTTTTATAGCATACTAATTATCACATTAACAAGTCTAAATTTATGTGAAGTCTAAAATAAAATCTAAAACCTAATTAAGGCTTTGTAATTTCTCGATTAAGACAGTTTTATTTATGTAATTTAAGAAATTATTGGATTGTACAACTAAAGATTTCTTTAGTTCAATAATCAATCATTAGGTCAAAATATACTTATCGAAATAATGATTAACAGAGACAGATTTATCTACTCTTTGCAGGAATACTTACATAATTTTTAATCACTTATGGATTAACCATAACTTATGGAGAATTTTTTAATTTATAATTTGTATAATATTTTTATGATTCGGTCATACGTTCTATGCTATAATATCTTTTTTTAATGACATTTTGTATAATATTGTACCCATATGACGACTGTGGTTAGGCAGCATTGTGTACCATTTATTTATATTGTAGAACCACCGTGACGTCATAGTGTGAGTGTCACTTAACACCGTGAGATATGCAAAACTTAAATGGTTGCTCAGTTGAAAATATAAATAACACCTATATATATTGTTATACATCTGGTTGTTACACAATATTGCAAATATTACTAGTAAAGATTAACACAAATATTGTATCACGTAAAATCGCTTTACTCCCTAGGGGAATATATATCACCAATACGTTGTGTAATACTCAGTGTTTTGGCTTCGTTCCAATATTGCTGCCGTTTCTACAGTCGTCATTATCGGCCCGAACTTTGATATTATTATCATTTGAAATATTACAGTAATATTGTAAAAAATACAATGTCGAAATAAAGATATTACTTTGTGAATATGCTTTTTATTTCTATTATTTTCTACTTGTTTGCTTTTTTGGAAGTCTGTTGATGAAAACAATGCCAATACTTGGCTTAGCATCACCTTCAAACTGATCAGTAGATAATATGACATTTACCTATACATGATACGGTGTTTATTTCCGTCATACCTACTTTCTTCTGTTTGTGTTTTCTAAAATCAATTATTCAGTGACTAAAGACGTTTGTTCTACGTCTGATCTTAGTACAAATATCTCTAAAATTGTCCCACAATTTTGAAGTCCATATAAACTCACAGATTAGAAAATCTTACAAATCTTTTTATATTCGCTAAATTACTTCATTGAAAAGAAAAAATAAAAATTATACATATACCTACATAAATGAACAAACAAATTCATTTCTTTTGCTTACTTATTAATTATTTAATTTGAAAAAAGTTTCGAACTTAGTGGGAACAATCGCAAAACATTCCGGAGTTGTAAAATCCTCGTGAAGGCCTACTTTCGCGAATTTTAAATACTTTCGAGTTAGTTTATTTTGTTTTGTTTCTTGTAAAACAATGAGGATTAACGCCTGTTTTGTTTAACAGATGTACAAATTATACAAGCTTGTGTTTTATACACAAGCTTGTATAATTTGTACATCTGTTTATACAATAAGTAGGTACTATAACAGTGAAAGAAATTAAATATCACATGTCTCAAACGGTGAAGGAAAACATTGTGAGGAAACCTGCATACCTGAGAATTTTCATAATTATCTGCGTGTGTGAAGTCTGCCAATCCGCATTGGGCCAGCGTAGCCTAACCCCTCTCATTCTGAGAGGAGACTTGAGCTCAGCAGTGAGCCGAATATGGGGTGATAATGATGATAACAGTGCTTGTTGCTAGCGATGACTTACGGATCCGAGAATTGGTCGCTAACTACGGGTCTCATAAGAAGGCTGAAAGTCAATTCTTTTCTCTCAAATGATTTTCATCATACATGTCTAAGTACACTCATACATTAGTCACTTTTCATACAAAACAAACTAAATTGAAATCGTTTCATCCGTTCGGGAGCTATGGTGCCACAGACAGACAGACAGACAGACTGAAAGACAGACACGTCAAACTTATAACACCCCCTTTTTGTGTCGGTGGTTAAAAAAAGTGTTTTCGGCTAACGAGGCAGTCACAATTACCGTTCTGTCATCGCCATATAAATAAACAGGCTCACAGTTGATTTCAACTGACAGGTAGTTTTTTCGAGTAAGTAGGTATGAATGCAGTTCTATGAATACACTTTATCTGAAGGATGTTATGGTCGTAATGAAAGACCCTATATCCGAAAATATATAAAAAAACACATTCCAATCTCTATTTATCTACCCTAAACGGATTTAACACTTTATCAATGAGATGTTATCCTTTATTACTTATAGAGTTGCACTTTGATAATATGAAAATTTGAATTTAGAATAGAGTTGAATTGAAAGAATTAATTTGTTAGCACAACACATAACTACATAATATCTTAAAACCTTATATAACTTAAAAAAAATTAATGATAATGCAATAAATTGTTGTACCAATAAAATGGACCTGACTCCTTTGCCTGACTCAGCTAATATTGTTGTGAGTACAGCATTATCATCATCATTATCAACCCATATTCGGCTCACTGTTGAGTTCAAGTCTCCTTTCAGAATGAGAGGGGTTAGGTGTAATAGTCCACCACGCTGGCCCAATGCGGATTGGCAGACTTCACACACGCAGAGAATATGCAAGTATGCAAGTCTCCTTACGATGTTTTTCCTTCATCGTTTGAGACTCGTGATATTTAATTTCTTAAAATGCACACAACTGAAAAATTGGAGGTGCATGCCATGGACCGGCTATTTATATAGAAAACCACCACACCACACACACAAAACACATTTTCAACAAATATTTGTAACTACGAGTATGTACCTACTTAGTAAATACAAAGTAAGTATATAAATAACTTCCTTGTGAGTACGAAAATAGACTTGCGTACTGGGTTTGAACCCATAACCAATTGAACCCCGGTGTTGAGTCCTGCCCCTTTACTTTGGAGCTATTGTGACTTCAATTCTAAAAGTTTACATCCCTGGATACAAATATTATTGTTAGTGTAAATATGAGTTTATTTTTTGTTTTTACGCTATAATTATTGAACCAAAAATAATAAATTTTTATTATTTATCTGAGGTGCACAAAAACACATGGGGTAAAGGTTTACTTTCGTTCTAGAAAGACATCTTGTTCCCAAGGGATGAAATAAAAACGTTTGTACCTACGCTGGCTAAGTTGCGGGAATTCTTTAGTACCTATTACACATTTATTTGATTATTTTAATACCAGTTTTTTAAATTTCAGTACTAGTTAGTGATTATTAGATTAATTAAGCACACCATAGCTTTCTTTATTAAAGTTCAAAATAAAAGCAAAAGACACTACATTGAGTAGGTACATCCTGTTAGTACTCAAGTAACTCTAAAGTAGTAACATCTTACTGACCGCCACACACAAAACGCCCCCTTATTAAACTACATCAGATTTTCCATAATAGACTTTAAGTGTTACTCGTTAAAGTCTGAAATCTAAAACAATATCTTCAGCAGTTATAGCCAACAAAATGGCCAAACAAGTTACAATAATTATCAGCAGACAACCCACAAGTTAGTACGTCTACGTCACATTCCTGGTCTGGTCTCGTCGGGTAGCGGTCGCGTCTACCTGCGTCCACACAGTCCTCCATATTTACAGTTATTTTCAAGATGGCGGCCGTGTCGACGCCGATAAACACAGTTTCGAGGGAGAATTTAGTGGTTTTGATCAGAAACAATGTGTTGAACAATTCTGTGGAGTTCTCGTCGGATACTGATGCGGTATGTTGAAATATTAATTTACTTTTTAATTTGTTTCAATTAGTTAGACAGGGTACAAGTGTTCGAATGTTGACATATAAAGTAAGGTGTAAACAGAATTACTTATGTATACCTAAAGCGTCACTAACAAATAATATTGTAATTTTTGTTTACTTGTTTTAAAACTTTCGTGATCATTTTATAAAGTCTTACTCCGTAATAGGTATAGATATCTGGCATCAGTAAGAAGAGACGCGACGCCCGTAGTAAGGGAACCTCCCATAAACAAATGCAATTTCGCGAAGGAATCTGTAACCTTAAATGCAACTATTGTACTGGATAAACTGATTGTTGAAATAGTCAGTTAATTACAAGTACGTAGTTATATTTTATTATATATGACTACGGCAAATCGAAATAAAGGTAGGTACACAATATGATATCCTAATAAGTTTTGAGCCTATTAAATATGACCTGGGATAACCTCTGAAAATACTGTGAATGTGTAAGGATGCATCTGACCTTTATTTTTTGTTTAGTATGTTTGTCACACATCAAGACATGATGATGTTTTGTTTTAACAATCATCTAACATTAATATTTCAACAAAATTACGTAACTACCAGTTTTTGTTAAAATGACTTTAATACTTGCTACTTACACTACGATACTAATGTTACTTTACGTAAAATTACTATAATTATGTAATTACGTTGAAAAAAGAATGTAAGATATTGTCGAAAACGAAAATACGATGAAAAACGATGTAGTGACTGATTATATGAATGGTACACCGAGTTACATAATAACCCTGCTGACCCTATGGTAAGAGTCTAAAACGGTTAAAATAATAATTATTAAGCAGGTAGTACCTACTGCCTAGACGCATATAATAAGCTATATGGCTAAGTACTAGGTCCTGAGCGAACGACGCGTTCAGCATCGGTAATGCATATCTATAAACAGTAACAGTCATGGGCCAGATAATGCACCTTCTCGTGTGGAATATTTATTATATGCACGTGAAGTACCTACTCACATATCCTGTGATCCTAGTATTCCTTACACCACACTATTATAAAGGTGAAAGCTTGTGATCGTGTGTGTTTTTATTTTTTATACAGGATGTTGCAGAGTATTTACCATAACTTTAAGGTCCACTTATAGGATCGGATCCTATAAGTGGACCTTAAAGTACCTGCATAACTAATTTTTTTAACTAAAAAGTTTTTATGCTCAGGAGTATTTACCATAACTCTAGGGTTATATTCTATGAATTGTAGCCGGAGATAGGAAAGAATAGCATACCATCCAAAAGACAAGGATTAGAGATGGAGATGGTCACGACCCTCACACATGAGGAATACGACTCACGGAGGAGGACACTCAATCTGGCACTCCGCACTTTAGGTACTAGTAAACACTACTGAAGTATGGAGTTCCAGTTGCTATATCAAGTCGATATCGACAGTCTTACCACTACAATTACGTATTTTAAAATAATCGTAATACTCGTCGTCAGCAATAACATTATAAAGAGGTCGATAATCTCTGGATCTATCGAGTCGATTTTCAATCAAAAGCCACGTTATTTATGAGTGTCTTTAGATATATTTTATTCCCGTATTCTCACAGAATCGGGAACTACGCGCGTGAAACCGCAGGGCGTCGGCTAATATTAATATAATCATTAATCTCTTTTCAGATGGAAACGGAGTCCCCGGTCCGAAAGAGATCAAGTCTCCAGCCAATAATAAAGAAATTATTCCACTCTCCGATCTCTCCGCGTAGCCCTGAACAAGATACCGTCAGAAGGAGAAACATAGAGAAGAGTAGAAAGAGAAGGAGACAAGAGATCCTTCTGCCGGGTTCAGAGGAACACATCGAGATGGCGTATGTGAAAGAGAAGGACGGATACAGCCCAGACGCTTACGGGGGAATGAGAAAGCGTGTGCTTATAAGTTTGTTCCATAACAAAGAGTATTCTATGGATATCGGTGATTAACAAATAAACTAAGAATGTCTTGTTTTGAAATGAAAACTATAGAAGTTATAGAAAATGAGGTAGGTTATCTTCGTGATAGAGTAACATGATAAAAAAAAATAATTTGATCAGTTCACTAAAGCCATAATTTGTTAAAAAAAACTCATTTTATCATCTAGGATCATTCATCGCTAGGATCTGGAATGCCCATTTGAGGTCTGTCTTTTCTGATATTTACAAGTTTTAAATAAAAGTCTAAGCAGAATCGTTATATCTTGTCTACAATAATTATTAATATCAAATAAATTAATATAACATTCTGGCTTCATATTTTTTTTAATTATTTTTTATTGCTTGGAGTTCAAGACTCAATTCAAAGATCGGAAAATATTAAGCGGTTATTGATAATCGTATTTTTATTAAAAGTTCTTATTATTTTTAAAAGGTTATCAAGGGTAGATATCATGTAAGATTATCTGTATCGTCTGAATTCCAAATAGATATATACTTAAAATTTGTTGATAAAGTAAATAATGATCTACTTGGAATTTCGATTTAGTCGTAAATATTAATAAAATTTTGTCTTCCAATAAAGTTAGCATCTAAGAAAGACTGTTAGATAGTAAGTGATATAGTGTTAATGAATAGAATTTATTTTAGGAAATTATATGTTATAATGAAATTTAGATTATTTTTTACAAATAATTCAATTATTTTTACATTCGATTAACCTTATTTAAGTAATATTTCATGATGGTGCAATCGTAAGGTTTGTTAGAATTCATTCATCACAAATCAACTAATTATATGAAAAAGATTCGTCAAATTAATTTTTCCATGAAAACATATATTTTTTTAAGGTTTTATTCATAATTGATTTACTATTATTATATTATTTAAATGTATTTCGTGCCATAATAAAATATCAAATAAATAGTTATTGTTTAATTTAAAATACCTTAACTAATTTACTAAATTAATCCGACTCAAAAAAGGTTTGTTTATTTTGAATTGAATTCACATGAACCAAATTGTGGCGCTATTTCAGTTTTGAATTTTTATCTAGAATCTTATTTAGAATTTTAAAGAGTATTTAGTATTTCATCAATCAATCAATCTTATGTGCAAACATGTGGTGAGGTTCACAATACAATACTTATTTGAACAATGTTTAGCCTAAATTTATTTATTTATTTTATTTATTTATTAGTACGGACAAATCCATTTACACTAATTAAAAAAAAATCTGTCATCATCATCATATCAGCCAATGGACGTCCACTGCAGGACCCTTTTGTAGGGACTTCCAAACATCACGATACTGAGCCGCCTGCATCCAGCGAATCCCTGCGACTCGCTTGATGTCGTCAGTCCACCTGGTGGGGGGTCGACCAACACTGCGCTTTGTAGTGCGGGGTCTCCATTCCAGCACTTTGGGACCCCAACGTCCATCGGCTCTTTGAACTATGTGCCCCGCCCATTGCCACTTCAGCTTCGCAACTCGTTGAGCTATATCGCAAAAATTAAAAATATGAAAGCCTTTTCATTTTTTAATAATATTGTTCTTCTTCTTTTTAATCGTACACTCTTAGCAGAGTGGTCGTGGTTGCAGCGATGAGCGACGCCTTCTTTGCAATGCTCCTCCACTTCTGGCGGTTGGCTGCATTTTGAGTACACTCCACCAAAGATGTGTAGCAGCCTTAACCAAATCCGTCCAGCGGGTTGGAGATCGGCCTCTGGATCTTTTGCCTTGGACTTGCCCCTGCACTACCAACCGCTCTATTGAATCATGATTTCTGGAGATGTGGCCAAAGAAAAAAGTGGCTAATAATATACTACCTACCTATATGAGTACATACAAACGAGTACGATTAGAGATTTTGATAAGTATTATTTTAATTTAATTTTGTAGGGTTGAAATGTACGTCTGAAGGGGCGGTACTTGGGGCTACTTAACATGGTGGAACATTTTCTTGGTCTATTATTATAAAAATAATCCGGGCAATTATCATATTGCATTGCACTTAAGGCCACATCTATGCTTACAAATGAAATTGTGGTCAAGCGCCCATTCCAAATAAATAACCAAAACTTAAAAGGGACTTTTTTCTGAAGGCTCCCAATAATTATTTCCCAGTAGAATAAACAGTAAGTAAGCAGTAAGTACGCTAATGAAGAGAGCAGATGCTTAGATGATTTCCCAGCGGCGCGGCTCACAGCGCGGGCGGGATTGATAAAGATTTGCGGTTTTATCTGTTCACTGGAAATTGACTGCTTTATTTCCTTTATTGTCGAGTTTATTGCTTATCTTATTTTTGCTCTAGAAAGGAGGATTATAGAATTCTTGATAATTACATAGTCACTGTGAAGTTGGTTTATTGTAGTTTTTAATGCTTGTATCATCTGAGTGATATTGGTCTCTCACACTAATAAAGTTTCATACATTGTTGTAACAAAAAGAAAAACTGGATTAGGAAAAATGCAAACTTTTTCTTTTGTACATATGATGTTGTTTCCATAGATCTACACAAAATGCAGTTACCCATAGCAAATAAAATTTTTGTACTGTTGTAGTAGGTAGGTACTTCTAAATTTGAAGATTCTAGATTAACGGAAATTATTCTTTTAATTCCCTTGAATGTCAAAATATGAAACATTGACTTAGAAGTTTAACTTTTAACACAGTTCAATGGAAGCAACCTCAAATATTTGTTACTAGCAAAACCCCGCGGTAGTTCCCATTCCTGTGAGAATACGGGCTCATAATAATAGCTTGTGTTATTCCCTAATAATGTAGCTTTCCATCAATGAAAATTATCATCAATCCAGTAGTTTCAGAGCCTATTCAACATAAACAAACAATAAAAAAAACTTTCCTCTTTATTATTAGTATAGTATAGGAAATAGTAGTCTGAGACGTCGACCGCGTCTCTTGTTGGCTCGTGCCGACTCTAGGTGGGGTGACTTGTTTCTGTAAAGAGTAGGCAGTTAGAGAGGGGTAGCGATCGGTTGGCGGCAACGACTTGCGATATATGGCGCTTGCTCGCTAAGTTTGAGCCGTCCAAATTTCTTGTTATGTAATTCTTAAAGGGTTACTATACTAGGGATAAACAGGGGAGTGTAAATTAACTGTTAAAGGTCCTAGTTACTCCATTCAAGGTCATTCTCTGCCATTCTAGGGTCTTATTTTGGTTACAGTTTGATTTGTTAATTAAGTTGTCTTGACAAATATTGTTAATGATTTCTTATTTATGTAATCCATTCCTGAGTCTGATAAAAATAGATTAATTTTAATTGACAAAACAAAGTGAACCCTTATGGATTACTTTTCTTGGTTTGCAGATACAGAACCCTAAAAATATGAAAGTTGCGAAGTAAAGTTATATCCAAGCTACCATCGATATCATTTATTAACACAGCACGGCGGAGGTGGCAAAATGCGCAATATTCAAGTGGAGGCGCCACGTCGCTATAACGAGAGGCGGGACGTGCCGACGAGTTATTTGCCCAATGATATCGCGATTATTGAGATATAAGATAGATTTCTTTATAGAGATCTAAGGTCATGTACATTAACGTGTAAGAAGTCTTGGAGTCTTGGTAAGTCGAAGCTGGCTAAGGAATTTTAGGAGATAAAATCCTACATAACCCAATATTTCTTAAAAGTTCGTCGCGTATGGGAATTTCCAAAATTAGATTTTACGTATTAGATACAGTCATATTCCGGTAGTTACACTTAATATTATCTAATGTTACAAGTCCTCGGTTATAGGTAATATTAGCATTCATTATTTTATGTTAGTGTAGAGGGAAGGTATCAGTGTCGGTATAAATAAGAGGGTATTTGATGATTTAAGCTCAGTTGTTCGTTAGGCAGCGTAGACACCGTCACGCTGCCATCCACGTTAGTGATTTTGTGCAATGATGTTTTGTGTTGTAATTATTGTCACCATAAATTGTTTAGAGTGGGCATGAAGAACATATCGGTCTGGGAGGGTGAGTGTTTATGCATTATAAAGGGATCCGTTAAGGTTTTCGAGGTGTTTCCTCTACCACAAAATTATAGTACAATCATAGTCGCTACTACCCGGCATGTCACATTGATGCAAGTGATGTGATATATCAATACAAAAGGCAAACACTCTAACTTCATAGACAAGATATCTGTATGAACGAGCTGCGCTTCGTGTTTTATCTTTGTAAGAACTATTTGCCTATAAATGCCATATTGTCCTAGTAGTTTCATGTCAAAATGAATGAAAATTACTTAGTTTAATTACTAAAACTAAAACTTATTTTTATTAATGAATTCTGCTTAAAATATCTTACCTTTCACGGCGCTTAGTTTGTTTCCAACCATTTGCTTAGCTACGAAGGCGGCCATGGTGCTGGCTCTGGCTTTTACTGCTTAATCTGCAACAAGATAGATTGCCATCAACAAATCATCCTATATAACTTGAGAGAAAACTAATTGTAAATGTTCTTTTAACAGTAAAACGGAGGATATTTATTATTTATTTTTATGCCTGACCAAACATTTATTTTTTCACAGTTTTGACCAGTTTTGGAATTATTTTTTATCCTCAGCCTGGAATTCGGAAGTTGGTGGTGCTACACCACCGTGTTCAGTTTACTTTAAGGCGTCGGTCCAGGTCAATATCATCAACATCATCGACACCAGCAATTTATACTACGCTATACGTGTTTAAAATTTAGTGCCCTTAATATTTGTTCCATCGCCCGCTGAGAGCCTTCTAATAAGGCCCATAGTCAGTGACAGGTCTCGGATCTGTAGGTCATCACTGGCAACACGCACTGTTCAAAGACTTTCGTCTTCAAGCGCTGAGCTATGCTTGGAGCTTCACTGCGTGATCGGATCAGAATCATTCCTAATTCGGAGATCCGCAGACGAACCAAAGTCACTGACATAGCTCAGCGAGTCGCGGAGCTGAAGTGGCAATGGGCAGGCCACATAGTTCAAAGAGCCGATAGACGTTGAGGTCCTAAGGTGCTGAAATGGCAACCCCGCATCGGAAAACGCAGTATTGATCGACCCCCCACCAGGTGGACCGAGAATATCAAGCGGGTTGCAGAGAGCCGCTGGATGCTGGCAGCTCGAGACCGTTGTGCTTGGAGGTCCATATAAGAGGCCAATGTCCAACAGTGGACGTCTATCAGCTGACAAGGTAAGGTAAGGTAATATTTATTCTGTTCATTGTTCATTCGCACTAGAGTTAAAAAAACGATGCTTTAAAATCCAGCGTTGGCGGCCGTGGCGTATAATACGAAGTTAAATGAAGGTTTATTCCAACGCTGCACGATAAAAATGGGTCGTGTTTTAAAAACGCTGTGAACAAGTACTTGGGGATGCATTTGTTGTATTTGAACGCATTTTTAATGTTCGTTAAAAAACTCTCGTGCGAATGAGAGCTTATATCCCATATTGATTTTCCTTGTATTATTTATATTTTATGATTTAGCGCTAGTTAGCGGTAAATACTCGTATTTCGTCAATACATTATTACATATTGTACGCGTCTAACTAATGTTAGCGTAGTGTGTCATGAGAATCTTACTATTTTTATCATCATCATCATCATCATCATCATCATCATTATTAACCCATATTCGGCTCACTGCTGAGCTCGAGTATCCTCTCAGAATGAGAGGGGTCTATTATTATCAACACTTCTCAATGAGTATTCCCCAGTTTACGTTAAAACTAAATACCTTTTTATTATTTATTGCTAAAAGCGTTAGTTAAATAATTTTGTAATCCAGGCACAGAATTATTATACATATATGCGCTATATTGTTACCAAATGTTTACGATTTAAATAACCATTAATAATCTCAGAAACTACTGGACCGATTTGAAAAATTATTTCAGTGTTAGATAGCCCATTTATCGAGGAAGGCTAGAGGTTATATATTATCTCTGTATTCATACGGGAACGGGAACCACGCGGGTGAAACCGCGAGGCGTCAGCTAGTTATTGATAAAAGAACAAAAATTGCAACATTTACGCCAAGATTAAGAGGAGTGATCCATCAAGATTAAGTCTTTACGCCATGACTCCGGGTATCTTCAGGTGAGTTTTCTTTTTCTTTTACAAAATTTTCGAAACTTGAAAAGTATATAAATTATGTTTTATTTGCCTCGTTGGTCAACTAGTAAATAGCAGTTTTTATTTGTACTAATATTATAGAGGAAAGATTTGCTTGTTTGATTGAATTGAATAGGCTATGAAATTACGTGAGCGATTGGGCCATCGTGGTGAACTATTGGCCTAATCCCTCTCATTCTGAGAGGAGACTCGTGCTCAACAGGTTGATAATTTAGTTATTAATTAATGTATAAAAACACCCAGACACTAGAAAATACCCACACCTACTCACACAAATATTTTCCAGCTGAATTCCAGGGAATCGAACTCACGGCCGTGGATACAGGAAGACAGGCCGTGGACAGAGGAAGGAATAACATAGTGAGGAAACCTAATTTCCTTACTATGTTAGTCCTTCACCATTTGATGCAGGTGATATTTAATTTCTTATAATGCACATAACTGTAAAGTTGGATGTGCATGCCTCGGACCGGATTCAAACCTATGTCTTGCGAATCAAAGGCTCAGGTCATATCCACTGGGCTATCACGGCTTCTTGTCCATTATAAGTTCATAATAAGTGAGGGTAGGCAGTGCGTTTTTGCATATATAAAGTGCAAAGCCTATGTACAATTTTATATGTATTCGGAATACGATTAGGGATCGCGGTTTTACCTAAAATTACATAATTTGGGGCAGCGCAGCTGTGGTAGGAAAGTTTTTTTTTCATTTCCATTATAAATCCTTATTTGTGAAAATGTTCAGGAAAAGTTTCAGCAGCGAATTTATAAACTGTGTCCCGCCTGTTACTGCGGAGGTTTGAAAGGACAAACGATTTATGTTATTATTAGCCTTCCTTCTGACGACTTCCTTAATCTGGCCCTGCCGCAAAATACGTTTTTAGCAGTCTTCTATGAACTACCTCCCTGCCAAATTTCAATTTCCTACGTCAAGCGGTTTACGAGATATCGTGATGAGTGTACTTTAGTACTTTAGACATAGATACATAAATTTGTTTAACACTTTTGTTTCATAATATAGACTAACGGACATCCCGTGGTTTTACCTGTGCAGTTCACTTTTCCGTGGATTTACGAAGCTAAAATAAAGCTTATGTTGTTCGCTGATAATGTAGTTTATATTGGTAAATGAATTTTTAAATTTGGTTTTGTAGTTTAAGTATGAAAGCGTAACAATCAAACACACATTCGCGTTTATAATATTAAGTTTGGATTAAGTGTAATTTTGTATGTACGATCAATATCAGCTTTTACCCACCATACTGCCCAAATGTAGATTGGTGTGCAAATAACACAACAGTGCTAATGATTTTCATTATTTGGACCAATCTATATTTGATATTAATGATAATAATAAATGTAATTGGTTGCTTTGCAATGTTTATATAGTAAACGGGTTTCAATGTCACATTAACAAGGCGTTTACACACTCGGACTCGCTTGTGATATCCTATGTGTTCTCCGAAAATAAAATATCTACGAAATGAAATACAGCTAACGCCATCTATGGCGAAAGTCTCGTACTACGTCGTGAGCCGCACTCCTTGATGCAGTTTCGAGTGGAACCGAAGATGGCGCTGTCTTAGCGTCCCGTTACCATGGCAACCGAGAATAACACGACAACAGGAGGTATTCCTTAATCTATCTATACTTATAATAAATCTGTAGAGAGGTCAATTCTGTACATGAAATATATTTCCAAAATAACTATCAGGGGGTGATTAGTGATCGATACTGATGCCAAAAATGCAATCAGTAAAATTTTTGTCTGTCTGTCTGTCTGTCTGTCTGTCTGTCTGTCTGTCTGTCTGTCTGTCTGTCTGTATGTTCTTTATAGAAACAAAAACTACTGGACGGATTTTAACAAAACTTGGTACAATTATTCTACATACTCCTGGGCAGGTTATAGTATACTTTTCTTTACGCTAAAATCAATAGGAGCAGAGCAGTGAAGAGAAATGTTGAGAAAACGGGAGAAGTTACTCAATTTTTTAAGCTTCCGTCGCGTGTACAGCCTTAATGGTTAAAGCTACATGGGAATCATGTATGACGGAAATGTTTCCCTTAAAATTATCTATAAAAATACAACAGCATATATATGTTTATCTTTTATGGTTGACTCACAATAACACGTGTAACTCCCGATAGCTTAGCAGTTCGGAGCTTTCTAATTATATTTGTCTACTCTTATATTTATAACACTCATCACTCATCCCTAACTAAAAAAGTTAACATTATTACCTATTCAATAAAAAAAGAATCATAAAAATCGGTAAAGAAACACCAAAGTTATACAAGAAATACGCTAAGCCATCGCGCGTGAATACTAATTCATGCTATATGGATTATTTTTGTGTAACGGTTGCCGAGCTCGATGCGACTTGCAGGGGGGGGGGGGGGGGAATAAATAAAGAAGTGCAGCCTTAATGAGTAGGGTAGGTGTAGGGTAGGGTAGGGTAGGGTAGGGGTAGGGTAGGAGTAGTGTAGGGTAGGGGTAGGGTAGGGTAGGGGTAGTGGTAGGGTAGGGGTAGGGTTGGGATAGGGTAGGGTGGAGGTAGGGTAGGGTAGGGTACAACGACTTCCACGCGGACGAAGTCGCGGGCGTCCGCTAGTAAGTACTAAGAGTAGATGTATGATTTATGTTTATTTTATATGTAGGCTTTTTGATGTGCGAAATAAAAAAAATGTCAAACTGGTAGGAAATTATGTTACAAGGTCATTCGTGATTCGTAGGTACCTAAAGGCAAAGGTCATTCATCTGAAATATCGAAAATCGCTTGACGTAAAAGAGGAAAGGCAAGGAGTTAGTTTATAGTTAGTAGATGTACGCTTAGAATGGATCTTGTGACCGGGCCGGATGTTCGCTTGTACAATAACAGTAGCAAATACTTGTAAGTATACAGTAGGTAGTATAAAAACACCCAAACATTTTTTTTCTTCTAACATCTCTGCTGGTAGGTTTTTTATTATTTGATTTTAAAATCAAAATAAAGCCTTATTTGCTTATTATGTTTTTAGCACAAAATATATATCAAATTAAAAAAAAATTTTTCATTAAGAAACATACTTTTATTAAACTAATTATTGTTTAACCAGACCCTTATAGATCATAATATTATCATCTCCATATACTTTTATACGGGGGTATACCTGGGTTTCGAGGCCGACGTTGTATTGGCCGGTCGGCATTTATTTATTCATTTCCATTATAAAAATATATATATCATAAATTAAATGTTTCAAAAAATTATAATAAAACTACAATTTACAAAAACTTTAAATATAGACATAATCACTCTAAATTAAACTAACAATGATTAGGTTTATCATCACAATAATGATGATAATGATGATTACTATGATCATTACAGACTCAAAAATATTCACCCTGATCCCGATGAATAAATCAAAAAAGCTTTCATAAAGCTAATATTTTCACACCATGAAAAAGATTTTAAAAGGAACTTTTAGGTGTTTAGTAACGTTAAAGTGGGTCGACCGGAAACGAAACGGAATTCGTTACCCTTGATGACATGAACACGCGTGACTCGATGGCTTTGAATTAAATAGACCATTTAATATAAAATTAAATAATAGTCTATTCAATAAATCACTAGAACGAGTAAACTGACGTTTATATAGTTTATCCTAACTAATTTGTTATATAAATCTCATCAAAACAAATGTGAAAATGGGAGCCAAAATCTATATCACAGATGTGTGTCATTATCGATTATACCAACATAAGAAATAATATCTAAGTGGGTGCCAAACTCTATATATTATAGAAGTTAGAATATCAAGTGTTTAAACATTTTGGTCTACCCCTATTTGAATTTTAAGTAAATTTTATGATTTTTAGATGTTAATATCTCATTTACTATTTAAGCTGAAATTTGGTATTCTAGATAAGCTTACGGGATTTTAATTGTAGACCATTTCATGTTTTCACGTTAACTAGATTTTGAGTTATTAAGTGGACAAAAGTGCATCGAATGATTCGTGTAAAGATTGTCAGCCATTCTCTTCGTTTGGCTGACTTATTACCGTACGACTCGATAGATACTATAATATGTTTCTTTGTTACACTTTCACGTCTAAGCCAATATATCAATTTTAGAATTTCTTTCCCTAATGGGTACTTACATTATTAGCGAGTAAGATAGTATATAATATTTCATTTCTGTGTTTTCAGAGAAACGGGAACTACGCGGATGAAGCCGCGGGGTTCCACTTGTTCATAATTAATATTAAAAATAAGTAAAATTTGTGAGGTTGTTGGGGTTAATCTATGAACCGATTAAGAAAATCTTTTAACCAATTAAAAGCTACGTTATAATTATGTAAGTGTCATAGGCTATGTTTTAGCTCATCCATATTTGTAATTACGGGAACAAGGCGGTCTGCAAGTTATACATAAATTGTCAATCTAATTCTAATCGTTACATCATTGTTACAGTTCGTTTCATGTAGGATGGTGCGGGTGAAAGTTCGTGACACTCTTAAGAGTTTGCCGTGATTCACGATAATATTACGTATTATGAACGTCATAGAAACTAGAACTTTAACTAGAACATCGTCGAGTGGTTAAATAAGTAGTTCCATTGATTTACCGGTATTTTGTACACTGTGAAACTATCTATAAAGTACGCCTTACGAGCACGGATAACTTCACAAAGAGCTCAAATTACTGTAATACCTGGTACCATACATCACAGGCATCCGGCTACCGGGCGGATACTACCGGATCATTTTCTCAAATACCTTCATCGATAAGGCTTTAAACGGGGCTTTAGTAAAAGCAACTTTATCACTATAGCATTACAATCCATTTCACATTGACATCGGTTGCTTTTTTGTGTTATAAAACCAACCATTTCCTATTTTTACCCGAACCTCTATTAGAGAGAGATAGAGGAATTTATTGCTAGATAGTTTTGCTATAAATACTCTTTGGTTGAAATCTGGGATACTTGGGATTTGGGATCAGATATTAGAAATATGGAAATAAGGTGATGATGATGATAATAAAGATAGTAATGTATGTAGGTACCTATTGTCCAAATATATTTAGATAAAAACTAATCCATATATTGTCCCTTGGTCACGCCATCACGCGTGAATGGCTGATCCGATTCCATTATTTTTTTTTGATGTGTTTGTTATTGTCAGGAGAAGGTTCTTATGACAGAAAAAAATTAAAAAAATTAACGGGTATTGTGAAGGGGTAGGGTAGTGTTAGGGTAGGGGTAGAGTAGAGGTAGGGTAGGGGTAGTTGAATATTTGCATCGAGTTTCACGCGAACGAAGTCGCGAGCGTCCGCTAGTAAATTTTTAAAATATGTATTGACGAAAATACAAAAAAGGTCAAGGTGGATAATTTAATATTAAAGTTGGTCCAAACGTTCAGGGGTCGAAACAGCCCCCAATAAACCTCAAGGTTCGAAAAGCTCGACGCGATACAACCCCCAAAGGACGGCAACTCGTTTAAATGCAAATATAACCCTTTGTTTCTGCGGTGGAGGTAAAAACTTGGTGTTTCTTGCCAACAATATGCTAATGGCGCTGGAGGTTACCTATACTTCGTTTTGAAGCGATCCACTTTATTTTTGTTGCAACTATTCGTAGTTATCTTTTATAGATAGCCTTGCAAAGGAGCTGAAGGTATTTTTGATGTCAAGTGATAACTGTTGTCTGTGATACGAGTATGTCTGGTTGAGTTTGCTGGAAGCTTCTTAACAGTCCTGCGCCTCTAGCCAAGTAGCACGTCGATTCTCTTTCTACGATCGCTAACGCTTTGAAAACTAGAAAGATGTATGGGAATGACATTTGCTATCAGTGTCACAAGTCACGTGACCAAGATCTGTCATTCCTATATATTTTTCTAGTTTTCGAAGCGTTAGCGATCGTAGAAAGAGAATCAAAATGCCACTTGGCTAGGGGCGCTGTGCATATGGAAACCTCAAATGATTTTAATTATTACCATTACTTCGCAATGATGTAAATATTACATAATGACGATTCAAATTAATCTTATACCAATTTTATTGAATAAATATTTTTGACATTGATACAGATTTAGTATTTAACAAGTAGAATTGCTATTAAGTCTCGAATTCGTATCTCTTTCTCTGTAGAATGAGTTCGAAACTTATACAGTCGACTTGAAGATATCGTTACAGAATAGCTGTGCTTCTATGATTCAAAAATGTATTAAAGACTTTTTTTTTCTTTCTTTACAAGTTAGCTCTTCACTACAATGTCACCTGGTAAGTAATATTGCAATCTAAGCTTATCTAAAAACTCATAACTCTTTCGGTTTCTACACGACATCGTACCGGAACACTAAATCGCTTAACGGTACGTCTTTGTCGAAGCCTACCACCAGCCAGACCTGGACCAATTAAGATAGACCTCAATTGGCCCAGCCGGGGATCGATCCCAGGACCTCCGTCTAATAAATCCACTGCGCCACGGAGGCCGTCAAAGAAGATCTACCTGAATATGTTCTCATGACACAGAATATTTGAATGTAAAAGATGATACGTAGTAGCTGAGATGTAAAATACTTTGAAATGAAAATATAATTACTGTGTATTAAAAATAATTGCGTGCGAGCCTCGCTGACACATGTGTGTGTGCAAAATGTGGGTCTGTGGACGGCCGCCATTTTGTTCTGCCTACGTCAGCGCCATTTTGTCCGTTAAACGTAATGATGCATTTATTATGTTTTGGCGGAAAGGTCAAAGGTGTGCCTACGTTGGAATGAAATTCGTACGTTTGTGCGGTTTTGTGTAAAACACTGAAAAGATTTTTGCAGTTTCGTAAACTTGCAATTTAATTGTCAATACTCTTGCTCAAAAACATTATCATTTTACCACTCAACAAGCATTTCAGCCTCTAGGGGCTAAAGTAATTTTGTTTTTTTTTTAATTCTTGTCTGTACTATAAAACAGAGGAGGTTTTATTCGAAAATAGAATCATTATAGGTAAGGCTCTGATTGTTTTGAAAAATAAATAAAAAACTTTAAATTGGAATGAAATGCAGCGTTCTTGTCTGTGGAATGCGTTCATTTTTTTATTTAATTTTTATTGAGTTGCGAATAGAGCGAGATTTGAAGACATGAGACATCCTGTAATACTTTTGCCTTATTCTCATGTGAAAGAAAAATAAAATTAAAAAGCGAGAATTTAAAAAACAATTGGCGTGAATAATACACACTTCATTTTTTTAGGAAATTAATTGTAAATTTATGATCGTAACTTAAAATTTTTTCAACATTAATTGTTATTGTTGTCTTCATCTAGTGAGAATGGTCCTTTTAGCCCCTTGTATAACAATGTACTATTGTATACATAGGAATGAATATGACAACTGAATTCAATGTAAATGATCCACATGAAAATTTTACTATAAAACTATTCGTATTCGTATACGGTGTACCTATATATATACGCCGTGATAGCCCAGTGGATATGGCCTCTGCATCCGATTCTGGAGGGTATGGGTTTGAATCCGGTCCGAGGCATGCAACTCCAACTTTTCTGTTGTGTGCATTTTAAGAAATTAAATATCACGTGTCTCAAACGGTGAAGGAAAAATATCATGAGGAAACCTGCATACCAGAGAATTTTCTTAATTATCTGCGTGTGTGAAGTCTACCACTCCGCATTGCGCCAGCGTGGTGGACTATTGGTCTAACCCCTCTCATTCTGAGAGGAGACTCGAGTTCAGCAGTGCGCTGAATATGGGTTGATAATGATCATGATCTGCTATATCATAACGAAGGTCTGATCAAATCCTATTAACATTATAAACGCGAAAGTTTGTATGGATGTTTATTTGGACGTTAGTTACTCCTTAACGCCGTAACTACTTAACCGATTTGGCTGAAATTAAAAACGCAGATACATAATACTCTAGATTAACACATAAGCTACTTTTCACCCCGGAAAAATCTATGGTTCCCGCGGGATTTGTGATAAGTGAATTCCACGCGGGCGAAGTCGCGGGCGTCCGCTAGTAAACAATAAACCAGTATCTATTTCCAACATTTATTCGTTGTAACAACTTGTTCAAACAAGCGATAAATTAGCTGAAATACGAAAAGAGTTTCTTTATCTTGTTAATTATTGCCGTGTTCATCTTATCTTTTCCCTTTTTTGTATTCCTTTCTAAGTGACGCATTAAAGTGTATAAACTCGGCAGTAACTTCGGTGTAAACAGAACCTTTTTTTATAAAATGAAAAAAACATTATGATTGTAACGTTAAATAATTAATTTGACAACGCTTTTGAATAGAAAATATAAATTTTGAACAAAAAAATATGCAGGTATTTTAGTGAAACACGAATTGAAAAGTTCTGTAAAATAGAAATCAATTAGTTTAAATTAATGGGCCTTTGTAGCCATAAATAAAGAAATTATTATTATTATTAATTGCTGTTTTTAGTACTTTTTTTGTTTTATTAATAAAACGTTAATTTTTAAATAACATCTTTTAATCGATGTTGAGCCTGATCTTATATCACTCAGTCGTGAATTTTGAAAATAAAAAAACAATTTGAACAAAATTATGATTACAAAGGTGCGGGTGCCGGGCCCTTCGTGTAACAGAGAGGCAACCTCTCAGAAGAGTCCTGGACTTGTGACCGACAAGTGTAGGGTTAAGGAATTCCTTAACCCTTTATAATAGATGGTGAAGGAAAACACCGTGAGGAAACCTGCATACCAGAGATTTTTCTTAATTCTCTGCGTGTGTGAAGTCTGCCAATTGGGCCAGCGTGGTGTACTATTGGCCTAATCCCTCTCATTCTGAGAGGAGACTCGAGCTCAACAGTGAGCCGAATATGGGTTGATAATGATGATTATAATAGATAAACACCCCCTTCTTCATTTTTGTTGTTCTCTCTGTCCAGCAAAACCTGGCAAGATCCCAGCAGAGCCGTCCTGGACACCCGTTCTAACATAATATAACCCAGCCTTGTTATATAGCCGAACACATTTCGCCGCCTACCTTCTCCCTACACTAAATATTTTCTAACTTGGTACCAAGAAGTCAGAAAATAAAGGTAAACTTAAGGCATAAAAACTTCGCGCTTACTCTGAAATGATAGAGGAACATAACTCATCGTTTCACAAAGTGACGCAAGAATCCACTTGTGCGTTGCCACAAAGAAATATCTCCGTAAACTAAAAATATCTCCACAAAGAAGAAAAAGGCCAACAAAAGACTCGGAGAAGTGTAAAATATTAAAAATATTGAAACAACTTCGCGGCCAAGGAATTAGCTACTTTTAATATTTTTCCTTTGCACCTTTTGCAGACGAGAGGGGAAAATTGCTTTCCGAGAAAATTTTAAGACAAATTTCTTACATCCGAATTAAATTATATCCGAATTTTTTGGGGTTTATGTAACAAATTTCCTGTTCTATATTAATCTAAGTATACAAAACTAACTGACTCGTTGTTAGCAGGCTAATGCCTATGGTTCGAATCCTGGACCGCACTATATGAGATACTGACTTTTTCAGTTAAAATTGTCAGCCCAAAGTAGCTAAATTTCTGGTTTAACACCCCCGTACTACGGAGAGCACGTTGAGCCATCGGTACAGGTCATTATCATTAACATCTGACAGTGGTCATCATCACCATAAGCCCGTCAGCCCGCATTGGAGTTGCGTGGTGGGTCTAAGATCCATATCCCCTGTCCTAGTGTAGTGAGGCGTTAAAACAGGATGATAATGATGGTGATTCAAAACTGCTCTAAGGATTTGCTACATTTGGAGACAACACCACAACACATGTTGACATGTTAAGAAGGATCACTTTTTTTGTTTAATACTTTACAAGTTAGCCCTTGACTACCATCTCACCTGACAGCCTCCGTGGCGAAATAAATTTACAAGACGGAAGTCCTGGGTTCGATGCTCGGCTGGGCCAATTGAGATCCTCTTAATTGGTCCAGGTCTAGCTGGTGGGAGCAGACAAACAAAAGAGTAAAAGATATAAGGTAGACACCATATTTTATAGAGGTATGATTTCGCCGTTAAACGTACTCTTCAGATCAAAATACAGTGATAAAACAGAGAGTTTCCATTTCAAAACTCTAAAACCAACTAGTTAACTCAAACTCAAAACCATCTTGATACATTTGTTATTGTTTTTTACATATTCGTACAGATATTGTAATAACTAAAGGCGCTAACTTAAAATTAATATGTTTTTAATGTATTTTCTAATCCGTAAAGACATTAAACCCTGTAAGCAAACATAAAAACAGAGCAGGCAAACGCAAACTCATGAAACACTTTAGTAGAACAATAACTCGAAGCTATAAAGTATGCAGGCTACGAGTACTTCCTAGACGCTGTAAATTACTAACAAATTTAGCGAAGAGCAGCTTTGTGAGCATCGCTCCGGTATGCGGAAGCTGTATATTATAGCTTTATAGCGAGCTGTAATACCTTCACAATAACGACATACAGATAGTTTTACATATATGTATAGATTTCGTTCTGTACGATGCCTGAGTAACTTGCAAATAAACTCGTAAATTGCTTTAGTTATAGTAAAATGTTTAAGTCATGTTATTATTAGACATACTTTATTTTTTCTTTTATATTTGTTATTTTTTGTTTGACATGTATAATCTTTTGCTTTTATTTATTAATTTAAATAAATAAAAATTGTGAAGCTGTAAATTTTAAATGATATCTTAATTGTTATTAGTCAAATTAATTATTAAAAAAAATACATGGTAATTTGCTTGCACAATAGGCAAGTCACATTTGTTATTTGCATCACCTATCTACTCATGTATGAGCAAATTAATAAATTGATAACGACAACGATATTTAATACTATAGATATGTTACGTGCCTACAAAATCACCGCAAAATGTGATCCCAATCTACTTACTACGCTACTTCACGTAGCGCACACATGCACAGTTTTGTGTTTACTTACATTATGTATTTATGTATAACTTGAAAATGTAGTGTAGGAAATAGTAGTCTGAGATGGGTATGACGTCGCTCGATCTCGTGTTGGCTCGTGCCGACGCTAGGTGGTGCGACTTGTTTCCGTAAAGAGTAGGGAGTTAGAGGAGGGTAGCGATCGGTTGGCGGGAACGACTTGCGATATAAGGCGCTCGTCGTACGGTCGGTTTCAGTATCCTCGTGGCGTCCAAGCCGTCTACATTTCTTGTTGTGTAATTCTTTATGGGTAATTTGGGATTGGCGGGGAGAGTGACTTGAGTGGAAAAGGAAAGTGTTATTTAACTATCAGAGGTACCTTTAACTCTACACACAACGTTCACAAGTGCGTGACTCCACTCAAGGTTATTCTCTGCCATTCTAGGGTCTTATTTTGGTTACAGTTTGATTTGTTAATTAAGTTGTCCTGACAAATGTTGTGAATCTAAAATGACCATAGACATTGATTTTCTTATTTTTGTAATTCACTTCTGAGTCTGCTAAAAGTAGACAATATTAAGGTATTATTTGTTTAAATAACTTTCGCTGTTTACTATCCGAGTAAATTAAATTAAAACAATTAGCCATCTTTGTTCCCCTCAGTTAACAGTATAATTTTTTTGAAAATTAATACTTATGTAGATATTTTAAAACTAAACCTGTGATGCGATTCCACTTCGCTTTTTAAAAGCCTTCGACAAGAAAACATTCTGCAAGTGATATACCAAACATAAAGTGGCGGCAACTAAAAGCCGTCTACGCCGACATCGCTGCCCCCTGCTGGCTGGTAATGCATTTTTAATGTCACTCCATGCTCGCTAACACCCTGAGGCTTCACACGATAGCTTCCTAAGCTCTGCAGGAAGTCTGACGGAAACTTAAATGCAAACTTTTTCGGTTTTAATACACTTTCAAAGTGGTTCTAAAAAGGATCCCGGAGACAATTTCAATTCTTGTTAGGGTACCTCAAAAGGAAATAACGGAAAGTTTATAGTTTCACTTTGTTGTACGTATGTCTGTCTTGTCAAGACCATTTATCTCAGGAATTTCAATTCGATACCGTTAAGGTTATTGAATAAACTTGAAGCTGTTAAAAAATCAAACTTCCAAGTTAACGAGTGAATACAAGCTTTGCAGAAGTTCAACATAAATAGTAACTGTTTTATTTATTTTTTTATTTTCAGCGAAAAACCAACAAAACCAAGTGAGAGCAAGTGCAACTCTCCGTTGCTAGGGGGTGGAACACCATTTATTCCCTACTCCAGGGAGAAAATATTTACTGGAATTTTCAGAAGAAAATTCAGTAATTTTTTTTTCAATGACAATTTAGCCCCTGACGGCGATCTAAAAGCAGTCTAAGTTAGAAGCAGACTTACTTGGAAAGGTATGTACCTGCAAGTTTATTCTACTCATACCTCTGATGGTTTCCACGGGGCATCGTACCGGAACGCTAAATCGCTTGACGGCACTTAGTTAGTAACTAGCCACGGCCGATGCCTACCACCGGACCAGATCACAGCCAATTAAAAAAACATTTAATTCTAAACTGAGCCGTGGTGAGAATCGAACCTAGGATCTCTCTGTTGAGAGCCACAACACTACCAAATGTGCCTAAAAGAGATCGTCAAAAACTAAATTAATAAATATACTTAAACAATCTACATCATTATTTAGCCCTACGGTAAGCATACAGAGTAGCTTCTGTTATTGGTACTAAGATAGTTGATATTATAATATTCAATTATATACTACACATAAATACTTATATAATGTATAAATACACACAGACATTGGAAAAATCCATGCTCATCACACAAATATTTTCCAGTTGTGGGAATCGAACCCAGGACCTCTTTGTTCAGAGCCACAACACTATCAACTGCGCCAGAGAGGTCATCAAAAACTAAATTAATTTACATTCGAATCCAGGACTTTGTGTTCCAAAATCACATAAGCGAACCACGGGGCCTATTAGAAATTCATGCAAAGGACATAATTGCGATTACAGTAATAAATCATATGCACAAGTTAGGTGTGGCGTTAGATAAGAGATAACACGTAATAAAACGTAGCTTATGCAAACGGGCTGCCAATTACAAGCGTGTTACGAGCGAATTATTCACCATGCATGCAGGCGGGCACGTGCCGCATATACTTTGAATATGCAAATCCGTTTAGGAATGGTATAAAGTCACAAAATGGTGGCTATATGCGCCATTTCTATGCACACTGTAACTTTATATTGAACAACTTAGGTTATTATATATAACACAATATGCTGTGATAGCCCAGTGGATATATAGCCGTGAGGGTGTGGGTTCGAACCCCGTCCAAGGCATGCACCTTCAACTTTTCAGTTGTGTGCATTTTAAGAAATTAAATATCACGTGTCTCTAACGGTGAAGGAAAACATCGTGAGGAAACCTGCATACCAGAGAATTTTCTTAATTCTCTGCGTGTGTGAAGTCTGCCAATCCGCATTGGGCCAGCGCGGAGGACTATTGGCCTAACCTAATTATCTCATTCTGAGAGGAGACTCGAGCTCAGCAGTGAGCCGAATATGGGTTGATAATGATTAATGTAACAAATCGATTGACTAGTTGGTACAATAGTTTGGCAATAGATTATAAAGTTTGAAGGTTTATAAAAGCATTTTTTCAGGGATCTAAGTATTGATTTACACTCCGAGGCTTACGGGCAACCAACTTCTTAATTCCGAGCTGAGAATTATTTACGAGAATTTCTTGGAAGATATTCAATAATCTTTTCTTAATCATAATCCGACCTAGTATGAAGAATGTCGACCTTGCAACAAAGGAACATTTTTTAATGTTGCCATGTCTGAAACATCCTTTCTTAAAAATATTATTTTTATTCGTCCGCGTGGAATTCAGTTTTTCACAAATCCCGCGGGAATCATACATTTGATTTTCAGCCAAATCGCTTCAGTAGCCGCAGGCAAAGGAGGAACAAACTTACACACAAACTTTCGCCTCGAGAACGTTCGCTTAAAATTCTGTATTTTACAAATCCCGCGGGAATCGTGACTTTTTTTCCTGATAAAAATTGTGTTAATAAAAAACCTTTAACTGTAATAAATTTAACTGTAATAAATATTATGTATTTTAGATTGTAAAGGCTTAAATAAATAAATAAATAAATAATAAAAAACCTATGTGTTAAGCCAGGGTATAACCTAACTCCATTCCAAATTTCAGTCAAATCGGTTCAGTAGTTGAGACTTCAAGGACTAACAAACATACATACATCTATACTAATATTTTAAATTTCGAAGAGTTTGTTTGTTTGTTTATTTGATTGAACGCGCTAATCTCAAGGACTACTGGTCCGATTTGAAAAATTCTTTCAGTGTTAGATAGCCCACTTATCGAGAAAGGCTATAGGCCTACGGGAACGGGGAATTATCCCCGTATTCCTACGGGAACGGGAACCACGCGAGTGAAACCGCGCGACGTCAGCTAGTACACATATACAATATTTCGACTTCATAATATTAGTGTGATAGTGTCATAATTTGTAAGAATAGGAAGGCTATTCTGTACGATGTTTTGTATTATTCGCATGTGCGAGTTTCAAATTTACCTCTATCTCTCTCTTTCTAACACAATACTATAGCCAGAGAGCGATAGATACGAGTGCGAAACTCACACTGTCGAAGTGATAAAAACATCTTTACAGAATAGTCCTACTGAGCCTGTGTACGATAAATAGACAGGTATCGAACATTGAACCCTCGGGTTTATTTCCATCCCCCTTACCTACCTTTAAGACATATAGAGAACTCCTTATAAAATATAAAATCAAAACAAAAAAAAATTATAAGCATTTTTACTTTTTCATCCAGTTCAATGGTTTCATTACATAATTCTGTATACAGCGTGCTCGGAATATTCACCTTTATTCTACGATCACGATACTGTCAATTTGTACGCTTCACGTCACGCAAATACAACGCGATAACGCAAAAAGCTTTCGCTCTCATGGACCGACGGCCTGCCGCAGTCAGACATACCTCATTTTGAAAAGGCTGTATGTTTGTCAGCACATGCTCCTACCATAGATAAGTACGGTAGCCAATTATGGAGTTTGGACTGTAGTGGCTTTGGACGGTAGCAGATTTCAAGGATACAATACTATTACTATATTATTATTAGTAGTATAAAGCGTATTTTTAAATATTTTCCTCGATATAATATGCGAAATCATTTCTCTAATCGCCAGTCACTTAGCTTTGCCAACCCTTTTTTTAAATATGCACTTGTGCACTATTACACACATTATGGCTTGCGTTTGACTAGTGGAAAGCATTAATGCGTTGTAATGCGGTCTAAGTTGAAGCGCACTTACCTTGAAGATGTCTATTCACTCTTGCTTTGAAGGTGTTTATATGTGTCAGGAAACACAAACGCCGGAAGGGAATTCCAAATTTTTGCTCTACGAATTAGAGATGTGGATGTAAATCGTTTCGTACGAGTTACCTGGACATCCACAATGTACGAATGCCTTTGATAAAGACCTTTATGCTTGGCGTCCACAAATCTGCATCGGACGCATCGAATTGCGTCCACTGATCAGAATCTACGTAAATTTTAAAATCTATTTGATGCGATGTGTCCGTTATGTACGATGCGGAACTGTGGACGTGGACGTTACAAGAAATATAAAAAAACTATGGTGGAGCAGAGATTGACTTTTAGGGTTTGGCTGGTTGGAGGCTTCGGCCGTGGCTACTTACTACCCTACCGACATAGGCGTACCGCCAAGCCATTTTAGCATTCCAGTACGATGTCGTGTAGAAACCGAAAGAAGTGTGGATTTTCATCTTTCTCCTACCAAATCATCATCATCATTTACCATCAGGTGAGATTGTAATCAAAGGCTAACTTGTAAAGAATAAAAAAAAATTAAAAGAAATTCATACAATGGGGTATGTCTGGCTCTCGCAGGCTCTCTATGTCTATTTCGCCCTCACAGAACAGCCTCCCGTTTCACGAAACATATTCAAATATTTGAGGAGACAATGGCTCTCCAATTTACATTTCAGATACAAATGTGCTGTTTTAGAACAATGGTAATATCTGTTTTAACTTTTATTCAAGTGTTTAACCTGAGTGCCTGTGTTCATTTATAACAATTAAAGTACAAAGAAATATAAATGAATTGTTTTTATGTGGGATTTCAATGGAGCTACCTGGCCTGTTATGGCCAGATTTTTGTGATTTTATAAAAGCTAAAAGGTTCAATGGTCAACCCGTGCATCTATCCTGTGTAAGTATGGTAACTAGCCACGACCGAAGCCTCCCATCAGTCAAATTTGCACGGTCATTACGTATCCTCTGTGTAGCATTCAAATAACGAGTCACTGCGTGGTTCTTCATCGTATTTTCGTTTTTGCATGAAAGTAGCAAGTTATACGTAATTTCGTTGAAAGTTATATGATCGTGAAAACCAAAAAACACAGCCACTTGATGTAACATGGTGTAGTCAAGGTCTTTTCGTTGAAATAAGTATGTTGTATGACCACATAAACGAATATACGACGAAAAATTTTGTAGTGACTTATTTGAATGGTACACCGAGATACGAGTATATACTAGGGCCGCTGGATCAATTACGAAAACCTCATTCAGCCAGTTAGGCATCGAACTAAGTATAGGCTTCTTCTAACCACTGGACTATTGGACGCGTGCATCCCAGTAAGAACATACCCTTGTCTGCGCCGGGATGACGTAATCCCGGCTAGTGCGCTAATAAAAAAAATAAAACTAAATGGCTAAACAGGTGAAGCGGCCTCCGTGGCGCAGTGGTGTGCGCGGTGGATTTACAAGACGGAGGTCCTGGGTTCGATTCGGGAGGCTTTGGCCGTGGCTAGTTACCACCCTACCGACAAAGACGTACCGCCAAGCGATTTAGCGTTTCGGTAGGATGGAAGGGGTGTGGATTTTCATCCTCCTCCTAACAAGTTAGCCCGCTACCATCTTAGATTGCATCATCACAGGTGAGATTGTAGTCAAGGGCTAACTTGTGAAGAATAAAAAATAATAAAAAAAAACTGCGACGCACAACAGTTAAAAATATAAAATATATTTATTTTTATGAACTAGCAATCGAGTTCTGTATTGTGTTAATTGCGCATTGATCTCTCATACGGCTGAGTTGTGTTGTGTTGTGATGTTTTGTGTTGTGTTAGATTTGTGGAGCAATTATCTGCACATCCGGGGCGATCCATCACGGCAAGATCCGCGCGATTTATTACAACAAAAAACCTAAAAAATCCTCAATGCTTGACAGGCAGGCGATTTGTTTGGGGATTCGGTTTCAAGCCGGTGTTTAATAAAAACACGAGAATTTTCCTCATTTCTAATATAATGAAAATAAGAATATATTGAATACTGTTTGTTTTATAAAACATCGGCAGCCTTTTTAATAGGATACAGACACACGATTAAAGAAAGTATTACGTCTCTTAATATTTTTAACCGACTTCAAAAACGGAGGAGGTTCTCAATTCAACGCGTTTGTTTTTTTTTTACCACATAAATTCGTCACTTCTTAGCGGATTTTGAAAATTCTTTTGTTGTTTGAAAAGGTTGCAGATTGGTCTTATTACGTTTCATCAAAATCAGTTCTGTAATTCTGTGTTAAAATGAAAACAAAGAAATTTCCCGTATTGTGGCGCTATCGTTCACTATGCTAGGACACACGAAAAAAAATATTATTAGCAAAAAAATTAAAAAACTAAAAAGCGAAAAATAACATCGTACGTGGTATCTTTTGATCGCTTTGAAGGCGGTGCCAACATAGTGATGCATTAAATCATAAAGTTTTAGTTTTCAAAGACAGTTATTTCCCGTGGTTCCTTCAGAAACGGCTTCAATTAATACGTCACTGGCTTAGCACCGCCTTTTCGTACGAGTTCTAGGGATGTCAATGACGTAGGGATGGAAACCTACCCGGTGTCTTGTGGTGCGATGGTAAAAACAGTGACAGTGGTACAAGCCCAAATAGCTCCTGGGCACTTTCTCCGAAATATATTTTGTAACTAGTTGACGCCGCGCTGTTTCACCGGCGTGATTCCCGCTCCCGTAAAAATACGGGGATAATATATAGCGTATAGTCTTCCTCGATAAATGGGCTATCTAACACTGAAAGAATTTTTCAAATCGGACCAGTAGTTCCTCAGATTAGCCCGTTCAAACAAACAAACTCTTCAGCTTTATAATATTAGTATAGATTATAAAACAACTGTGATCTACTCATATAATAAACCGCTAACTTAACTCATCAGTTAAGACTACAACTAAAAAACAACAAAAACTAACATGAATAAAGTTTTGTATGAACGTGTTATTTTTCTTCATCCTGTAGAGAAAACAAAAACTAATCCACGTTAGCGTATGACAGCTAGTTGGAGGGAAATTTATCTCACAGCGAGGTACACACGGAATTTACGGTCGCGGCTGTGCCTCCGCCTGCATGCACCTTGCATTACGTAACTTTTCACTGGAATTTTCCACATTTTTCGTATGTATGTGAGCATATAAATATTAATGCGCGTTGTCATAGACCGGCATATATTACCGCAGCGTATTGGAGAAATGGTTGGTTCAGTGGTTAGCTTAATAGTCCAAGGTTTGAGTCCTATACGAAAACTTTTCTTTCTACTAAGAAATTTTTAATGCAAATTATCGGCACAGATTATAAAGTTGGTTGTACACGTCCACTCTATAAAGAGCACGATACATTTTTCTTAAATAATTTATAGAATTTTTACTGGAAATTTCTTAAAAGATAGAAAAGTTCAGTATTATACTCAGACTTAATCCCAGGATTTCGTGCTTTTTATGCAAGATTTTGAAAACCTCAATAGCTCAACGGTAAGAGCGGTCAGACTCATCACCAAGAGGTGGTGGTTCGATCCCCGCCCCGTTGGTCTATTGTCGTACCCACTCCTAATACAGTCTTTCCCAACTAGTTGGAGGGAAATGGAAATATTGGTTAAGTTTTAAAAAATATGGCAAATATTCTTTTTTTATTAAAAATGTTTTTCGTTCGTTTGACCATAATCTCACCTGATGGTAAGTGTAGAACATAGTCTAAGGTATAAAACACTACTCTAATCTTGCCTAAAAGATACCTATTCACTCTTGTTTTAAAGATATAGAAGGCACATGTACAACAAGGCACTAGGCATTTACTACTCCTATTTACTCGTCATAGATAAGAGCCTTCACAAAATACCTACAATCTCAAAACCGTGACATTTTAATCACAGTGAAGTTTGGAAGTAATCTCAGTTCTGCTCGTTCAATCTCACGACAGATAGGCTAGCAAGTTAGTTCAGTAGATATTGATCAGGCGGCAGGCCTTACAGTGAGGATAAGATGTACTAGATGAAGACGCTGTAACATGACGCCGAAATTAATTCAGAAACTGCCAACGTCAAGTTTAAACAATATGCTAATAGTACTCGTAGATTATAGGTTTAGGTTTTTAAAATTTAAGTGTAGTTCTTAAACTGAACAAAGTGAGATTTATACAGGGTGCTCGGGAGTATCCCATAACTTCAAGGTGTTGATGAGTCCACTTATAGGATAACTAATATTTTTTTAACTAAAAAAAAAGTGTGTGTCATCTTCAACGCACGAATGGAGTTTCGTATATGTATGTTGCTCCGCAGTATACACTATGTCTTACGTCTTAATGCTAACGCCTGAAAGGTGAAAGGTGCGCAGAATATGTTGCGCAAAAACGTTACGCTGTCATTCGTTCATCGAATTTTACTGCCCATATTTTTTTCATAACGAACTATATATGAAAAATCGACTCCAAAAATATGTTTTCATACAAAGTAATTCAAATAATTCCGACTATCCATGTAACACACGCCTTTATCTATCCTTGCATTTTAAAATACGTCAAATTTGGCATACAGACCACATAGCCATTTTTAGTTCATTAGTTAGGTCATAATACCATTAAACAAATAATTACGTATAAGAGGCTAGATATTAGAGCTACAAATTGCAATTACACAGTACGTAAATTTACACTGCAATTTGTAATTTAATAGCACACACACAAATACCCAGCGGCGAATGTTGCACTAATTAAATTAACTGGCGAACGCGGCCGGTTCGCGCGAACTTCGCGTGTTATTCGCTACAGATAAACACTACATTTTGAACAAAATGGCGAACTAAATGAACAACTACAGTCAAACTTTATGTCTGATACTTTCATATAAATATTCTTAAAAGATCATAAACTTTAAAGCTGACGAGTTTGTTTGAACGCGCGACCTACTGGTCCGATTTGAAAAATTCTTTCAGTGTTAGATAGCCCATTTTTCGAGGAAGGCTATAGGCTATATATTATCCTCGTATTCCTACGGGGACGGGAACCGCGCGACCTCAACTAGTTATATGTACTGATAATATAAAGCAGAAAAGTTTCAAAATATAATTTTAATGTACTGTAAAAAATTCTTAATTAGTCATATTTATGTCCGCCAACCCGTATATCAGCATGGTGGTTCAAAGCACCATAACTCATCAGGACTACAGACTACAGGAGCAGGCACAGCTCTGTGGTGGGCTGTTCAAATCTATATCTATATCTATCTATACTAATATATAAAGCTGAAGAGTTTGTTTGTTTGATTGAACGCGCTAATCTCAGAAACTACTGGTCCGATTTGAAAAATTCTTTCAGTGTTAGATAGCCCATTTATCGAGGAAGGCTATAGGCTATATATTATTCCCATACTTCTACTGGCACGAGAACCACGCGAGTGAAACCGCGCGGCGTCGTACGCTGATAATAACGATGCAAGGCTCATTTTATTTTTCCATTTTATGAAGTATATTTTGCGTAAACAGTACATAAAGAGTAGATAAGTAAATGGTCCTTTGTAGTATTATGTAGTACAAATTGCCTTTATGTGCTCAATGATTCGAGCGGAAGCTATCGACTGTGAACAGGGTGAAGGCCACTTCACACTGACGGGATCTCTTTATAGCCTAATGTAGATTACGTACGTTTTCATATAAGCAGCAAGAATGTGAGATGTCCTTAATGAGATAGCAGGCTCAGTTTGTTGTGGGTTTCTTCTTATACATCTAGAACTTATATGTTTTTATGTGACTTTTTATACTTTACATACTTATACAAATAGGTACTCATATGTTGTTAAAGACGTTTGACTTAGTTAACTTAAGAAGTTTGACTCTTCAAAATGGAATGCCTGTGATGTTGACTTTCTCCATTTTATTTTATAAAGCTGAATTGTTCCTGCTCTTACCATAGAAACATCTTCATCATTATCATACATGTGATAGTAGTCACTTAACCCACATTGAAGCAGTGTGGTGGGTCTAAGCTCTATAACCTCTCTCATTATGACGAGAAATGATATCCTCAGGCACTTATCTTCGTGAAAACCTTGCAAGAGAGTAGCCAGACACTTGGCTTCAATTGCCCTTCGCTAGGGACCCTTAAAGCTTGATTTTTAAGTGTTCGAAAGGTTGCCAGTAATCGTAAAAGTAGGTAAGTATAATAGAAAAGCTTTAACAGAGGTCATGGTCAATCCACAGCTATAAAACCTCTCGATTTTCAGCGTATTAAGCAAAAGAGAGTAAGAATCGAATAAAACCCAAAAGTAATAGTTATGCCTCCGTTTCTATTAGTTGAATTTCCGGCTGAACGTTTTTATAGTCTCGCTCCACTCCAGCCAATAGCGGTTTAGTGGCGCTATCAAATTTTATATCCGATTTAAGGTGGACGCAGACTTATTATCCGACCCGTCTTGATGCAAGGCGGTGTGGGTGAAAAGTCAGTTATTGCTATTGAAGTCATTCTACAGTTACGTTCGAGGCATACGACGAACCAGTAGGTAGCCTAAGCGCTTTTCTAGAAATATTAATATCTTCTAGAAATTCTCGTTAGCGCCCTGGAATCGGGAAGATTTCGGTATTTACCCTCTGTCGCAAAGAGTAGGTACATTAAGTCTTGGTTATGTAACTAACAGTGGTAATAGAGTCGAAAATATTTTGACCATTAGTCTGCAAAACAGTAATCCCTTCTGTAATATGGAATAATTAATAATTGTAGGAAAATAATTAATGTGACTGACTCAAAATATTTTCGACTATATTACCACTAATATAGTCGAAAATATTTTGACCTTTAGCACATACTGTGCCCTTAGTCTGCAAAACAGCAATTCAATCAAAAGAGGAATTTATAATAGAAGGTGGTCGATTTAAGGGTCAATTTTGTAATGATTGAAGCTGTGAGTAATAATGGCCAGGAACAATAATGCCAATCGAGCTATTCAAGACATGGAGGTGTAACAGCAAAACTGAGCTCAGATTTAAACTGAAAATTCCTTGATCGAATGAAAATCTGAAAATTTCACTGCACTATGCATGTCTCGAACCGCAAACTTATTATCTTTTAATTTAAATGTATTAAAAGTATTTTGATTAGTAGGTAATTATTACTAACTTGACCCGGGCCTCAGCTGAAAATCTGCGCCTTTCTGCTATGAACGGCTAATGCTGGGCTGTAAACCCATTCTGTTTGGTGTCACAGACAGTCATATAATATCTAAGATAGGATGTACTGTTTGTGACACTAAAAATGAATAATCTTATTTGCTTTTTTTCTTCTTTCTTTCAAAGGATACAGTACATAAGCAAAGAAAACTAATTAAGATGATGTTTTTTTCTTCTTAAAAGCAAAAAGTGGGATTACAAACATAATGTATCCGATATTAAAATGATTCCCGCGATTGCAAGGAGAACAATCCCCCACAATGTCTGATTGTTACGAAGTGTCATTGTGCGACTCCTTTGTGTAGCTTCATCCCCTTGAGGGATCAGTTGGGGATGAAACGTTAATATTTATCGCTGACTCCTCGAGACTAATCACTTTGCAAATATTTGTGGGGGATTTAAAATTAATATCGTCATTACAATAATTGAGATTCAAATTCTTTTTAGGCTGACTGTCTGAAGTTAATTATGCATAGCGTAATGTATGTATGTCTGTATGTATGTGTTTTTCTTCTAGTCTGTGAACTATTGTATAGACAGTATAGTCTATACAATAGTTTTTAAAGACGTATGTTTATATAGTTTGATGGATTAGTCAGATACGTTTCAAAACCAAAAAAGGCAGAATTCGTTTATTGATTACTAGCAGGCGCCACGCATTATCACTCGCATAGTTCCCGTTCCCGTGAGAATACGGGAATAAAATATAGCCTATGTTTATCAGTTACTATGTAAGATTTTAATGGTGAAAGAATTTTCTAAATCGGTTAAGTAGTTTCAGAGCAATACAAAGAAACAAACGTATTTTCCTCTGTATAACAAGTTGGTGTTTGACACAAATATAAATAGAAGGCATACCTACTTACGTGACTTGGACTGTAAAACTTACAGTTTTTATAAAATGAAAAAGTTGTGGCCATCACAGACTCTCGTTCTAAATGAGTGGGTGCGAAAATAAATTAGGAACATGAAGTTTATTTCAAAAAATTGCGAAGTGAAATTGGAAAATTGGAAACTCCAGCGAAAAAATCAACCTGCCCTGACGGAGCGGTATAAGCTTTGCCCTGTCATCCTTTTGATCTAGAATATTTTCCGTGACGGGGGAAAAGTTGACTTTCTACCGGTAGCAAAAACTCGTAACATTTTGTAAGCTAATCTGTTCTTTTCTGGTTACTTTATGTGAACTCAGCTTGTATATGAATTACTTACAATTTTATCAAGCCAGGCCTTGTCCCGTAGCAGATCCTGCCAACTGATAATGACTCCTAGCATAGGCTTTTCGATAGTACGATAATATTGATAGGTTCATGCTCAAAAAAGACATGCCCGATATTAAAATAATAATGACTACTAGCATAATATTACTCATAAAACGTATTTAACAGTATTATGGATTAATTCGTAGGTTCATCCGGGAAAGTATTACCGCTATTCCTAATAATTCTGCCGAACAGAATCGCTGACTTAAATCTATACTATCATTATAAACATATAAAAATAACATCCATTCATTCATAAATTCTTAATTACAATTAAAATAATTGTTATTTTTATAATTTTATATTAAATTAGCGGATGCTTGCTAATATAAAATTATAAAAAGCGGATGCTTGTGATTTCGTCTACGAGAAAATCCATATTTTTTTTCGGAATAAAATGTAGTCTATACGTTACCTAATAACCCCAATAACCCCAAAGCCCAATTACTTGAATAGAAACCTCGTTCTATTCAAGTAAAACTGCCGTTAAAATAGATTCAGCCGTTTTAGATTTAGATTATCCCGGACAAACAGAAAGACAGACAGAAAAGCAGTTTTCAAAAACAAGCTTGTTTGTTTGGTTCCTTATTAATAACTACTAGTATAAGCACTTAAGAAATGACTACGAAAAGGATCTCAATGGACGTTCTACTTAAGGTGTCACACAAATTTTTGTCAGGAGCAATTTCCCGGGAAACAGCACTCTAGCAGAGCGTCTAGTTTCAGAACGTGACTGTCAAAAAGCGCGGGAAAATACTCGTCGGAAACTGAAATACAGCGCACTTTAGGTCGGCTTCACACTTGACCTAGAGGCAAACCGTATGCTTTAAGCCTTGGTGTGTACGGAGAGACGAATTGTAATTTTTTCCATACTATACTGCTTACTTATGCTGATTTTAGATATACTTTCTCCAATGGAAGAATATAAACCGTTAGAAATATAGGAGGAATTAACTTGTGAGATAAAAGTTTCAAATAAGCCCATTTCTATTTTATACTTCAATGCAACTTAACATTAGGTGAAATCGTAATGGTAACTAGCCACGGCTGAAGCCTTCCACCAGTCAGACCTGGACCAATTAAGAAAACCTCAATTAGCCCAGCTGGGGATCGAACTCAGCACCTCCGTCTTGTAAATCCACCGCGCATACCACTGCGCCACGTAGGCTGTCAAAAATCAACTAAGTATTATAAACTTCTCCATCAGTTTTGATATGGGGTCATGATGAAGGCTCCAGACGATGCTAGTTACTGTTCTAACGGCAGTGACATATCGTCTAGCAACGTTAAAAAGCCATATAAAAACCTAGCGGAATACATTTCATATTGTGATGATACTCTACCCTAACCAGTGCCGTGCACTTCATAGATGAATAATCTATAGGTTATTAGTCTAAGTCTTACCCTGATGACTTGCTACGAACCTGTATTGGAGGAGGAATTTTACGTTAAGTCTGTATAATGGTTACTCAATTTAAAAATCTTGTGCGCACCACTGCCAATGATGGTGTACAGTTTATTAAGACCACCATTACTGCATCACTTACGGTTAGATAAGACAAGAAATAACTTATTAGACAAGACAAAATAAATAAACTGTAGGTACATCGAGTAATTGTTGAACTCGTAAAAAACGTTCCTCCAACAGAATTACACGCCCAAAAAATGTACGCAATAAAAATCCTTGGCCATACATCTCTCCTAATTGTACTTACTTCAAGCTAATAAAGAAGCAACATGTAAAGGACTGCGAAATCCCCGCTTTTCCCCGCGTTTCCCACCTTTTAGCGGATTTTCCCAGTTTTTCCCGCAGCGGGCACTAATCTGCCTAAAGTAGGTTTCTTTGTTACGGTCCTCGTGTTTACGGCTGCGTTTACGACGTAACGCAGTTTACGGCGCAGTTACGGCCGTGTGTCGATACGGCTGGGATACGGTGTATATAATTTTGCCTTTTTATTGCCTGCTTTTAGAGTCTTGAACGGGAATATATTAGGAAATAAAAGTCTAAATATTTTAGATTATTTCAATGGTTTATAATTATACACAATTTATCATTATCGGCCTATTATATCAACCACAGGGTAAGTCCACCCTCCACATAGGAGGATATTGAGCTTAACCCACCACATTCCTCCGATGCGGACTGGTGGGCTTACGGTCATGATGTTATAGTCTTTAACGATCATTATCGGGGTGTAACACCGTCAATTTCAAAGTTGAAAATTTTGACTAAAAAATTTTCAATACAGGAATCGAATCTAGGTCTTCGTGGTTCGAAACCACATTGGCAAACCGAACCAATTTAAAAAAAAAGGTAGAACTTATGTCATTATAAAACTTCGATATTACAATCTAAAATTATTATACCTTTAAAATATAAAGAAATCCTTGGACTTTTATTCCTTTAGGTAACCTTCATTAATCAAAGATTGGAACAAAATCTCGTGAGTCGTAAATTCAGACAATGTTCAAGCACTAGGCTGTGTAATATTCTTCAAACTGATTTTGTATTAGAAGCTTCCAAGATTAAGTCAAGTGAATCGTTTCTTATTCATCAAAATGTACTAGACTGGAACAAATAATAATATTCGTACTTATATTGAGTAAGAGCCTGACATACCACAATTTATGAAGGCTGAAAGTTAGTTTGAAAACCAATTAGTTATATATGCCTTAAGCAGCCTGGAAACAGGCCTTAAGGGTCTACCAGACCTCCAACCTTCAATGTTTAAAGTATTTTTTTAAATATTTTCGTATGAAAAAATATTTCTCCAGTTGTCAGTCCCTTAGCTTTATGGTGATCCTTAGAAAAATACCATCAAATCAAAAGGGTTCCCAGAGAAAGGTTTCCACGAAGCTATGGATTTGGCGATTTATTTGTGATGTTCTGTAAAAAATAGTAAAAAAAAACGCGTTTATACTGAGATAATTGGAGTTCAGGGCTCCAAATACCTAATGTAATTGTAAGTAAGCCTTTCAAGGCCATCTCGGTCTTAGAGTTCCATCTTCCATCCACCCATTCTATACCATCTCTAGAGTTGGCTATCCTATTTACCTTCAAACTAATTACATAACGACCTGCCTCGATAGACGTCAGCTACTTTTCTGTCAAACCTAAATGATCAATGATCTAATGCGATTATAAAAACTGTCTCTATAGTATCGATGTTTCATAGTTGTAATCGTGTTCGTCAGTTAAAAAGCACTGTAATTTGTCTTTTGTGTACTTGAATGATGTAGAAAACGGTCAGCAACTTCTATTACGTAATCTAAGCTTGTTTTCCTCAAAAAATGACAGACAATTTTGATCGTGAATTTGGGTGTGATACCTACTAGTCCTTATACAAGGTGTACTGAGTACTAACCGCAAAGACGCAAAAGGCTTAGAACTTTCAGCCATTATAAAATGAGATGTGTTCGTCTCCTGCAGGCACAATTTAGAAATAAAGGAGTTTTAAAACCTCAAACAAAACGTCCAAATAAATCACAACTTAAAGACGTCTATCAGACTAAATGAGAAAGGATTTAAAAAATAATGGCACTAGTTTATCTCGCGGGATGGAGAGGGTAATAAACTGTGCAGCATCTGTTCTGTGATGAGATTAGTGGGGGGATTATAGCGCGCCTTGCCAGCACACAGCTGCTCTCACTTACATTCTTTTTTAATTTTTGTAGCCCTGGGATTTCACAGTAATGCTTCTTGAGACAAGTATCGTAGTAGTAGGCACTACTTAAATTTAGTATGGATTTTTAAGCTATTGCTTTTAGCGTGGCGACCGAATCAAGAAATTCCGTAACGAAAATAAACCTAACACCCAAGCCGTGCACCAAGCATATTTCGACGTTGTTATATTGACTCAGCCGTCATTGAGAGCCGTGATAGCCCAGTGGATATGACCTCTGCCTCCGATTCCGGAGGGTGTGGGTTCGAATCCGGTCTGGGGCATACACCTCCAACTTTTCAGTTGTGTGCATTTTAAGAAATTAAATATCACGTGTCTCCAACGGTGAAGGAAAACATCGTGAGGAAACCTGCATACCAGAGAATTTCTCAATTCTCTGCGTGTGCGAAGTCCGCCAATCCGCATTGGGCCAGCGTGGTTGACTATTGGCCTAACCCCTCTCATTCTGAGAGGAGACTCGAGCTCAGCAGTGAGCCGTATATGGGTTGATAGCAATATTGTCTCAACTGGACGACTGGTGTAAAACTAAGTGGCAAAACTTATTAAACCAGAGTTCGATTCTAGTTTAACGTAAAGACATTTTTTTATTTATTTATTCTTTTATAAAGAAAAAAAAATACTGCATAAATAAATAATTATCATAGCATAAGTTGATAAAAAATGCTACGCAATAGCTTTACCGCGGCGGTCCCCGAGTGCCACATGTATTTTATATTTAGACACGATTAACTCGATGCACGGCTTGGGTGTTAGGTTTAGTTTTGTTACAGAATTACTCGATTCGGTCATCGCACTCAAAGCCCGCCATAAAAGCTATGCAATAGCTTAAAAAAAGGAGAAATAAATAAATGAGAGAATAAAATTCCAACACCAAGTGCACAGTGTAAAACTAAAAGAAGTGTAACAAGTAATCTAGACAATGCCTTTACATAATCCGCACCGAAACAGAGATATGTTTTAATTTAAATGTTCATTTGCATTTCCAACGCTCGCTACACAAATATGTGCTCGGGTAAGATATAAAACTAATTATAAACAACATTACTTATCACAAGCTGTGGTGTACTAGACGTACTCATAACTTTGGGATATTCACATCTACGAATTGTAATTAGTTTGTTTCGTGTAGGCCACAGAATAAAGAATAGATCAACAATGAGTGTTTACAAGCAGCGTGGTGAAGCCGGTGAAACCCGTAAAAACCAAACGTCACACGTGTTCTTGACATCCGCATATAGAAATTTTTTCATAATTTGTATTTCAAAATTTAACATTAACAACAATAACGTAAATTAATATAATATAATCAATAATTACCAATAAAAAAATATTTCATCTTATTTTATTAGATTTTGTGAACGGTTTTTAAAATATTCAAAAACATAAAACGTCATTTTTTTTGAATAATATTGAAAATTACTGATGCGACGCTTCGTGTCGTACTGACTCGAGAATGAATTATATATGAAATATGTATTTTTTTTATTTATTACAAGTTAGTCCTTGACTACAATCTCACCTGATGGTAAGTGATAATGTAATCCAAGATGGTAGTGGGCTAACTTGTTAGGAGGAGGATTAAAATCCACACCCGTTTCAGTTTCTACACGACATCGTACCGGAACGCTAAATCGCTTGGTGGTACGTCTTTGTCGGTAGGGAGGTAACTAGCCACGGTCGAAGCCTCCCGCCAGCTAAAAAAAAAATTGTAGCGGCTTCGTCACCGACGTCTTCCGTCCGCTCTATCTGCCGATTATTATTTCATCTGTGCGTGTAGGCAAGTTACAAGTGCCTTGTTGGTCCAGCGGTTAGCATATGTGATTTCGGATCATTGAGGGTTGGGAAGTTGGTGGTGTTGCATTTTTGTGCCATAAAAAGTACGTTAAACCGTCGGTTCTGGTTAATATCATTAACATCTGACAGTAATTGTTATTGAACATTTTTCAAGCCCCTCCAACCAGCATTGGTGCAAGGTGGTAGATCTTAGCTTCATATCCTCTCTTCAATGAGCCGTTAAATAGGCTAACAATAGTGACTTTTGTGAGTGTGTTTGTTCTCATAAAAGCTTTGATTAAAGTTCCAGTTTCAACGATGTTTTAAGAATGGAGTCGTATATCAATTCTGTGTTTTTTTTTTATATATTTTTCTCTCAATCGATCTTGATTCATTAAGAAAAACTGGACACAGGCTAATGCTACTTGAAGCTTAAGTATAGTTTCAATAGTTGATCATTATTTGTGCATCAATAACGCTCATTAAAAATCAATACTTTTGTTTTTTTGATTTTAGTTTTTAATATAGCTTAGTTTCTGCGATTTCCATTCCACTGTTTTATGTTTTTATAGTGAAAGGAAGCAAGCTTCCCCACGCCCTGTTCCTGCATGTTTAAAGCTGTGCCGGCTTTGTCCCAGCTTCAACACACAACAATGCCAGCACTTGGCATTGCGTTAAGCTAACACAGCTGCATATTTTAACCTTTCACCTTTTGCTTAAGCTGTACTAAGTTATTTTTTCAGGAATTTTGTAGAGCATTCAAACATAATATTTTACGGCCCCCGTGGCGCAGTGGAATGCGCCGTGGATTTACAAGATGGAGATCCTGGGTTCGATCCCCGGCTGGGCCGATTGAGGTTTTCTTAACTGGTACCGGTCTAACTGGTACCTAACTAACCTACCGAATTAACACCCTACCGGCGAAACGCACCGCCAAGCGATTTAGCATTTCACTTTGATGACGTCTAGAAAACAAGTTAGCCTGCTTGCATCTAAGATTACCTAGCATCAGGTGAGATTGTAGTCAAGGACTAACTAAAAAAAATGTGAAATAAGAATCACAATAATTTTAAAATGAGTGTAGCTTAGCTAAGTGATCGTTATTGGAATTATTTTTCAGCCGTCTCTAAAAAGAACCAGAGAATATAATTACAAACATTTCAAGTCAACTTGTAACTGATCCTACGAAAAGTACAGAAATTCTTCGTAAAATTTTGTGTAATTAGATCATTTCATCCTTATCAGTGCATTAATACCACTACCGAGCAAACCTCCATTCTTATATGAGAGGGGTTATGGAACCTACACCCACCACACTGCACCACTGCGGGATGGCGAGCTTAGGATGGCAATGGTAAACCCCTTTACGATCACTATTGGATGAAAATAATAATAACCAAGACCGAAGGCTTAACGTTTTCCGAGGTAAGGGGGTGTGGTACATCCAACTTCCCTACTTCAGGCTTCGAAGTTTTGCTGAAATTTTTATAGAAGAAAGGAAAGCTTAGTATTTTCCAGGACGCGAACCTCGAACCTCGTGATCTAAACCCACATAGGCTAGCCACTGAACCAACATGGCTACATACTCTTCTATAATAAGAAATCCTCGAGACATTTTTGGAACTCCCAATGCATAAGTTTAAAAGAAGTATTATTTGTAAAAGCTTTTCTTTCATATAAATACGTTCAAAACAAGCTCTGCAGAACAAATAAATAAAAGTAACATTAATAAAAATCATTCCGTAAATAAAAACCTTCCGTCCGGACAGATTCCACTTTGCCGGCGTACGTTGACTAATCGCCTCTGAGCAACGCCGGGACACATAACTAGAGGGGAGGATTCACCAAATTAGAAAAGTTGTACGTTATTTTTTTTATTTTCAAAATCATATTTTTTTAAGTAAGCTTAATTTACAGGCACTTTTGAAACGTCAACTAAAGCCTTCAGCCATTCTATTCATTATGTTCTTACTGTTCTTACTATTATATTGTATTGTTCATCGATCGTAGATCGTTAGATGGGCCTCAAAGCATCGCGGAATTGACATTGGTTTCGCACATTGGGTACGTCATCACACATCACAAAACACAAGCCAAAACATTAATAAAGAGAAATATGTTACGACATTTCTCTTTATTAATGTTTTGGCTGGTGTTTTAACACTTCCAAAATGAACACGAAGGTATAATTTAGGGATTAAAATAAGAAAAAACAGTAAATATTTTTTTAAGTCCACGTCCACTCACAGTATGCGCTTGTTACGTACTAAGATAAAATGTGCGTGCACGTCTTTGGGTAATGACATAACATTGTGCTTATGGAGGGGCCCATCTAATGATTTATATCGATGGTATTGTTTGCTTACTTTCTTGTCTTTGCCGGCCTGACCCGGTACTACTGTACCTACTGTTGCAGTCAAGGACTAATTTGGCTGGTGGGAGACTTCGGTCGTGGCTAGTTACCACCCTACTGGCAAAGACGTACCGGCAAGCGATTTAGCGTTCCGGTGCGATGCCGTGTAGAAAACGAAAGGGGTGTTAATTTTCATCCTCCTAACAAGTCAACCCGCTTCCATCTTAGACTGCATCATCACTTACCATCAGGTGAGATTGTAGTCAAGGGCTAACTTGTAAAGAATAAAAAAAAATCGTTCGTAAAAAAGTCGTTGGCTGCTACTTTTGCCTCTAACAGGTTTACTGAGATAAGGATGAGAGGTGTGCGGAATCGTGCAAGTGGTATGTGTCGGCGTGTAGTGGCCGGTGCGGGCCACAAGAAGCGAGCAGCGACGATTGTAACGTGTGGCGTCCGGCGTCAACTGTGTGCGGCGAGGCCATTTAAAATGTACAAAAACTACAGGAAATAAGCGGCGTTTTATGGTTGTGGCCTGTGGCCCGTGTGCGGGAGCCCTTAGCGTTAGATTCGTCATATCGTATAATACTAGAGGTTGTATAAGTAGAGAGGCCTAGTAGTAGGCCGTCAAAATAAGCAGTTAATGATGAAACTGCATTTTATTTTCCACAATTTTCATTATTTCCAAACGTTATTTGTCCGTCGCCAGCAACACACGCGAGCTGGGACGGAAGTGCAATAAATCCACACTCTCATTCCAACCGCTCTCCGCGCTTTATTATGTGCTTCCATTTTACTTATAGTGTGTGTAGTGCGGACTTGTGAAGATGGATGGATGGATGGTCTTAGTTCACAGTCTCCATACAAAGTTATCTTACCACCGCACAAGTCTCAATAGATTGATAGAGGAATTCACAAGTATTATGAGCCCATATTGAGTTCACGGACTTGTGAGGACTGGCGTGAGCCCACGTTGGGCTCACTGTCGCTAAGTCGCGCTACCCAGGAGTTGTACACGAAAATGAGTTTCCAAGACGTTTTCTTTTTTCACCGCGGTTTCACTCACTAAGTTCCATTCCCGGGGACAAATACAGCCTGTGGTACATACTCACAGATAATGAACCTAGTAATTGGTGCAAGAATTTTTCAAATCAGTCAAGTGGTCTCAGAGCTTATTTGGTGCAGACAAATAAAAAAATCGTTCCTCTTTACAATATCAGTATAGATTTTGCAATAGTTGTACCTATACAGTACTGTTATTGTACAGTACTTAGTCAAGCACTTTTTATCAAAAATATCATTCTAATATTTTGTAGCCTTAAGTTACAAGCACATTAGATAAGTCAAGTTTACCTGCCTGTTTATAGTGACTGAACCAGTAACTTAAAACTCAAAATTTGCTGATAACAGTTGTACTTGTAATACACGTCCAATGACTTTAAAATCAGGGAATCCCTGAATATATATGTTATAATTATAGTTCAAAAGAAATTTTCTGTCATAATTGTCTTGCCAACCAAAAATGTTGTATTTTTACCAAAACGATTGCACGTGCACAATTTGAATTCCACCAAAATTAAACTAGTTGCTTTGTACCATTTAACTGTACATCTGCACAATGCTCCGGTGGCACATTTTTAGCGGCTAAATAATAATTTAGACGGGCTTGCGTCATGTGACGTCACAGCACAACATTTCGTGCAATTTAACACGGCCCCAGATTCGCTGCAATCTGCTTTATTCAAGTTTTTCACGTAAAAACAGATTGCCGGGTTATAAACATAAAATGCGACGGTATTTCATATCTCCCACAAAATATTACCGTGCCATAAATTGAATAATAGAAACAATTGTACGTTTATTTTCATTATATTATAAAGAGGTAAAATTTGTGTTCGCGATAGTGAATGTGGCCTCTGCATTCGATTCGGAGGGTTTAAGTTCGAATCCGATCCGAAAGAAATTAAATCTTGTCTCAAACTGTAAAGGAAAACCATCGTGAGGAAACCTGCATACCAGAGACTTTTTTAATTCTTTACGTGTGTGAAGTCTGCCAATCCGCATTGGGCCAGCGTGGTGGAACAAGGCCTACTGAGACTCATGCTCAACAGTGAGCCGAATAGGTTGTTGATGATGATGATGAAAGTTTACGAGGTTGTAGGGGTTATCTCAACGAACTTCTCCTATGCTTACCTAAAATGCTTTAGCATTTTATATGTTCTGTGGGCTAACCATTGAACCAACGTGGATGAAAAATAACAAAACAATGGCAGAAAAAGGTAATAAATCTAATACTAATATTATAAAGAGGTAAAAAGTAATTTCTATAATCTATAACCTCTGCATAAGATCTACATAAATGATTTTAAAAACTATTTTACCAATAGAAATAGAAATTATAGGGGCATTCCCAGGGGACCATTCACCCGCTGAGTGACGAATTCTCAAACGCATAGAGTTTAACACTTAGCGGGTGAACGAAGCCCTGGGGGTGCTCCCACAACGTCTATGAATTCCACTGTTAAGCTATGTTTATCCCCATAATCCCACGGGGACGGGAACTATGCAGGTGAAACCGCGTGGCGTCTGCTAGTGTCAAAATCGAATAGTGTTTAATCGAATCTCATAATTGGTCGAATTTCGGTACAAGCGCAAATGTGCTTAATGCTTTATGATCGCGTAACAGAGCGTGATGACGTCATAAATCACGTCATCGTCAGACAGGTGGCCGCTGTTGCTGACAGATTCATTACACGCGGACACGGTCGATGACGTCACGCGATTTGTGACGTGTTGTGAGGCCATAGATTTGTTGTTAATTACTTTGATTTAGTGGTAATTCCGATAGTGACTTATTATTTCATCATTATATTATCAGTGAGCCGTGATAGCCCAGTGGATCTCTGATCTGGAATTAGAGGCAGAGATATGACCTCAGCCTCTAATTCCAGAGGGTGTGGGTTCGATTCCGGTCCGGAGTATGCACCTTCTACTTTTCAGTTATGTGCATTTTAAGAAATTAAATATCACATGTCTCAATCTGTGAAGGAAAAACATCGTGAGGGATTTTTTCTAATTCTCTTCGTGTGTGAAGTATGCCAATTCACATTAGGCCAGCGTGGTGGACTATTGGCCTAACCCCTCTCACTCTGGGAGGAGACTCGAGATCAGCAGTGAGCCGGATATGAGTTGACAATGATGAATGATGAGTCAGCTCAGTTATCAGTCAATAAACTGCTGCAGCGTCTAAAAAGATAGGAGAGTATTTTTAGCTTTTCAAACAAAAAATAACTGAATTGAAATCGCTTCAGCCCATCGGGAGCTATGGTGACACAGACAGACAGACACGTCAAACTTATAACAACCCTCTTTTGCGTTGGGGTTAAAATAAGCTGATAATGATGACTTCCCTCACATAGTTCTCTACAACCTAATTATACTAGAACAATGTTAAGCCACTTTAAAAATTCTGAAATACCCTCAAAATTCTGAAACATAATTCAAGCATCGAAAAACTCAACTCTATCTACAAACAATTCAACCTTGCACTAAATTGATTCAATAATGGTACCTCAATTGAAATCGCACTTTGGGACGTTGCAATAAAGTGCAAATTCGAGTGGCGCAGTCAGCGTGTTTCGAGCGATTTTCAACTCTAAGTCAATACTTACATCAGATGTTCGAATAGGGTTGCAATTTTTTACTTTTAATGGCCAATTTTTAACTTGTAGTATTGATGATGAACAACTCAGCCAGTGGCCTGGCGATGGAGACAACTACGTTTGTAAATTACCTATATATTTTTCACCGACTTCCAAAAAGGAGGAGGTTCTACGTTCGGCGGTTCGTTCTGTATGATTTTTTTTTTTTTTTTTATGTATGTCCAGCGATAATTCCGTCATTTATCGACCGATTTTGAAAATTCTTTTTTTGTTTTGAAGGGTTTACTTCCAGGGTGGTCCCATTTTTTTAATGTCTGGATCTGATGATGGCATCCTGGAGAAATCGAGGGGAACTTTCGAAAGTTGTAGAGACGACTAGTGCGTCTGTTAGTGTTTCCATAAGGTATTTTAAACTACTACAACTTTATGAAGGTTTGGAGTTGGTCTGATGATGGAGCCGAAACACAGACGATGGAACTCGTCAACGATTTACAGCAGTTACCTTTTGTTTGGGCTTGATTAATTTGTATTGATGAGTACTTTCCACCTATATGAGTTGTGACTGTATTAAGGGTCTGGTGATGAAGACAAGGGACAGTGAAGGGAACTCCTCGACGGTTCACAGTAACTACCTTGTGTTTGGACTTGATAAATTTGTATAGGTGAGAACTTTCCACCTAGATGGATTGTGACTGTATTAAGGGTCTGGTGATGAAGACGAGGTATAGTGAAAAGAACTCCTCGACGGTTTACAGTAGCTACCTTGTGTTTGGACTTATTAATTTTGTATTGATAAGAACTTTCCACCTAGATAGGTTGTGACTGTATTAGAGGTCTGGTGATGAAGACGAAGAAGAATTAAAGGACCTCCTCGGCAGTTCACAGTAGCTACCTTGTGTTTAGACTTGATTAATTTTATATTGGTGAGAACTTTCCACTCATTAGGGTTGTGACTGCATTAAGGGTCTGGTGATGAAGACAGAGGATAGTTAAGTGTCATGTTTTAATTAAAGCTGTTTCTGAAAGAACCACAGAAATTTTGTAGTTTAAACGTGTTTAATTAAAACATCACTGGCTTGGCACCGCCTTCAAACTGATCAGAAGGTAGCACATAGGTAAGATGTTATTTTTTGCTTTTTAGTTAAAGTTCATTTTGGAAGTCGGTTGAATTTTTTTTATTAAAATTTTTATTTAAGCTATTGAATAGCTGATTATGAAAAACGGTTAAAACTCACGTGATATTAGGTCGGAGTATGAGCGATTAGGGGCCCTTAGTCATGCATCCCGGCACGATCCAAACTGCGAAGCGGCTGCGCGACACGCAGCTGCTACGCAGTTGTGCAGTAGTGCCACTAGATGGCGCTGTTTTAAAACTTAGAAATTCGCGTTTACGTTTACGCGATTGTCACAGTTTCAAACTGCCACTCTGATTATAACTCTTGTAGACACAATTCTAAGTGAGACAGCGAGCTTTTTGGCCGCTTCCACGAGACTATACAATAGCTATACCGCGGCAGTCCTCGAGTGCCATATGTATTTTTTAAGTTAAGTAAAACCTTAGCTGCAATCATCAGGGGTGATATGATTAACTTTAAATAATTAATATCGATATATTTCCTACCATTATTCCAAGTAGGTACTACACGAAATTAATATTGTTATTATTAAGTTTGATATGAGTCAACTACCCTATTAAGCTATCACAAAACCAGTATCCATTAAGTCGCGTGCCAACCCTGTTCCGAAGACCTTTTATTTTGGAATTGGTTCATTTTAGAGCTCTTGAGTCAGACGGATGCTGTGAGCCGTCGCGCAAATATCTCAGCATTTTTATCAGTCGAGGAATTCTTCTGGTTAATTTTGTGCCACTGCAGACTGCTCCATTCAAATTATCTATTGAAGGAATTGTAATAACTATGAATTCATAAAAAGACATACACAATTAGGTTTTATAGCAAACTAGCAGACGCTGCGCGGTTTCTCTTATCTGCGTGGTTCCCATTCCTGTAGGAATACGTAGATAAATTCACTCGGGACACAACAGTGAAAGAATGTTTCAAATCGGTTCAGTAGTTTCAGAGCCTATTCAGTGCAAACAATCATACCAACAAACAATGAAAGCTTTCCTCTTTATAATATTAGTATAAACTTTCGTCCGCCTTTAGACCTCTTTATTCCAGCCCTTACAGTAGTATCGCTGGAAAAATGGAGTAACTTCTCCCGTTATCCCAACATTTCCCTTCACTGCTCTGCTCCTATTGATCGTAGCGTGATGAAAAGTATACTATAACCTGCCCAGGAGTATGAAGAATAATTGTACCAAGTTTCGTTAAAATCCGTCGAGTAGTTTATGTTTCTATAATGAACATACAGATAGACAGACGAAAATTTTACTGATTGCATTTTTGGCATCAGTATCGATGACTAATCACCCCCTGATAGTTATTTTGGAAATATATTTCATGTACAGAATTGACCTCTCTACAGATTTATTACGTAGTATAGATAAGCCATTTTTGCTAGATTACTGTGACTGCATATAGTCTAAGAGCCTGTGATAGCGAGATCTTTGTCTTTCTATTAAAGCCGTAAGTTTTTCAGCTCATGCTCCTCATAGGTAAGTACAGTAGACAACTATGTAGTTTGGACCGTGGAAGCTTTCAAGGGTTTAAAGCCTCAAATATCTAAGTATATTTTTTTATTCAGGATTTCATGAGAAATCATGCCCCCAGATAGATATTTATCTCCTTGGTTAACCTTATACCCTATAGACCCTAAAAATTTTGACGGTGATTAAAAAAAAATATAGCGGCTAAAAAAAAACAACATCTGTGAAAATTTCAACTGTCAAACTATCACGTTTCATGAGATACAGTTTAGTGACAGACGGACGAACAGCGGAGTGTCAGTTATAAGGCCCCGTTCTACCCTTTGAACCCTATACTTAGACATTTTCTGGATCTTCGAAACCTACTTCCTTAGCTGGCTTTGCATGCCACAGATGAAGCGAAAAGTTGCCTGCCATACTTTCCCATGATTGCAACATGGGCTGAAAACATTTTAGCTTTCATAAAATAGCAACATCTGACTACGACAGTCTGTCGAAAGTTTAGCTGTAGTCGGCTATAGTCTACAACGAAATTAAAAGCAAACCGGCGTCCGGACTTAGCTGGCTGTCGATTTTAGTTAATTAATTGGCCTACAAAACTGCCCTGTTTACTAAACGATCCGCCATTTTGTAGCTACTTGCAGTTATGTCGGCTAACTTTGTTGGGGCTTGTAGATAGAAGTTGTATCTAAATAGCTGTAGAATGGTTGTTTAATAAGTTTACTATCGAAGTATTATGAATAGTGATTACGTAGTTCTAATAACTTCGTTTTAATTTAGGTATTTTGAGCTTGTTAGAACATTGTTTATTATTATCCAATTATAAAGACTAGTTTAAGTGCTGTTTACAATATTGTCTGTGTATTGTTTATAGGTTACTATTTACATTGTTCCAGAACCAAATCAAACCAGATGAATAACACGAGTTGGTTGTTTTTATTATATAGGTACATAAAACGTTTTACTTTACTGTGGAGAATATTAATATTATCTATGTATAAAAGTTATTATTTGTCGTTTCAGTTACCAGTAATAAAAATTGTAATAATGGGCTCATTACCAACCAACAAAATGTAATTTGTTTTTGCAAAATGCATTTTTTTTCTATCTTAATACCCATAACACAAGCTATGCATACTTTGGGGGCTAAATGGTGATGTTTATATTTCTATGTTTTATAACTGCCCACGTTCCTAAGCGCGCCGCAGACTTGATACAACATTTGAACGTGTGTAGCCGGCTTAAGACGGACCATCGCATTGTCCCCTCAACTACAGTCGCACAAAAATATATTCAACATTAAATCGAGGTAGAGTCGAGGGTATAAAAGCCGGGTATAACTTTAAATCCGAATTGAGGGCGAAACCGAAATATCCCGATCCGGGTATCATCCCGGATAGTGTACCCCGGGGAGGTGTAATTGGTCGTATCTCTGCCGCTACTGGGACAGCTCCCCTGGGTCTGGGCTAGGGTTGCCAATTACGTGTACACCGGGTCAAATTAGAGCAATTGACAGGTCCTACGTCACAAAATTATGACGTCATTTGGACAAAATGTATCCTGCCTATGTGGAACGTTAGGCGATAACAAAATACTTTATACACTAGATACTAGGGGACGCCCGCGACGCTGTTTGCTCGAAATGTGCTTTTCGTAAATCCCGCGAGAGTCGTAGATTTTACAAGATACTTTTATCTAGGACACATTCGTTAAAATATAAAAGCGAAACGCCTCTTACTCATCACAAAATATTCAAAACCGCCTGACGTGCAAAGGTAAAATTTGGCAGAGACGTAGTTAATGGTTAGTAAACGTCCGCTAAGAACGGATTTTACAACAGGGCCGGATTAAGGAGGTCTAAGGGCAGTCATATTTGCGGGCGTCTGCTAGTGGCTATCTGAAATCTTCAACTTTTGAACTTTATCTATAGTAAGCGTTAGTAAGTTATTTCTCGTGATTCAAACCGACAAACAATACTGTTGATAGATTGAATTCGGTCAAGTACTTACAGACGAGAAAATATTAAAATAAGCTAAATTCAATTTTCACTTTGCAACCCTTTGAAGACTCTTTGAAATGATCTATTCATCCCACGTAAAAATGAAGCCATTAACGTAAACGAGAGAATTGAACTCTAAGTACGATGTATTTAGGAATCAATTTTGAATAACGAGCATCTTTTAGTCGTACGTCTGTTTAGATGTAGCATTGTTGTCGATGTAGAGATTTGCGGTTTCGAGGATGTACTCTATTATGTAAGCCTTTCGGTTGATTTTCGTTTGTTCTGTTATTTAAACATGGTGGACAAAGAATTCAGTGACCTTTATAGGCTTCACAAAATGTTTTAAAGGTCATATTGTAAGATATAACCCTAGGGACACGAGTCTCAGAACAAAAAAAATAAATGACGTCATTTAGCTAAATCGATGGAGAGCCTGCGGTAGCCAGATATACCTCTTTTCGCAGACCTCTTTATTTCTTATTTATTGTTTTATACCTCTTTTATACCTTCTATTTTTGGCCAGGATTACCTGGAGATATTGTGAAGTGTGGCATAATTTCGAAATAAACGTATTTTTCTTTCTTTCATTCTTTGTTTCTTTTTTTTGGGAAGGTTGAGAGATCGTCATCTTATCGACGTCTTATCCTAGGTAAGTACAGTAGCTAATTATGAAGTTTGGACCGTGGTGACTTAGGAAGGTAGCAGGTTTCAAGGTCAGATCCTCAATAGGCTAGTTGACACTTTTTAAAAGGGTTTTAAATTGTTCCTTGTCGTTCTACTAGATTGAAAAAAAAATTGACAATACCAGCCAAAATGCTGTCGGACATGATGGTCTATATTTTATCTGTTTCGTGGTGTCATATAGATACTAAACCTTATTAAAACAGTTTAGCGTTTGACAAAATTATTAGTTCTTAATTAGTAAGACGTTTATTCCTTTAGTGATATCAAGTAACTTCATGACGTCCTAAGACTATAGATTTTACACTCAAAATTAACGCCACAAAATGGACGACAGAATTTTTCACGTTTATGAAATTTAAAACTACATTATTTTTAAAATTAAGTTATTTAAGAAATCCTTAACTTTTATTAAAAAAATATTGATATATTTCGGACCCTTATTAATGGTAACTGAAAATATAATACTATGGGAAATTAATATTGTTTATATTAATTTTAAAATAAGTTAATTACCCTAATACGGAGTTTGTACTGTCTTGGTTATGGAAGGTAGATTTCAAGGATTCAGATCCTCATTTTTATAAGCATAAAACGTAATTTTTTATATTTTCTACAGGATGTCAAGTTTAAATAAATTATTTTTTGAGCACTGACATACAGCTTTCCTAAAATGAGGTATGTCTGACTATTGCAGGCTCTCGATATACAAAAATTTTAAATGACGTAATTTAGCAAAAAGGAGGCGTTCCAACAATTTATCGCTCGGAGTTTGTTTAGCACCTGCGACTGAGCAAATGGATTGGATAGCTGCTGGAATGTGCGCCAATATCTTTGCTGCTCCTCCCGGCTGTGCTACCATTTATTTGAACTGGAAGTTATACGCGTAAGTACATACCCGATAATAAAAGCAAGCGTTAATTTGCGGATTATTATATTGTACAATGAAAATTCAACCGACTTCAAAATAACACAAATAAACTAAAAAGCGAAAAATTACATCGTATGTGCTACCTTCTGATAAATTGAAGACGGCGCTAAGCCAATAGCGTATTAATTCAAGCCGTTTCTGAAAGAACCGTCTGAAAATCCTAAAACTTTATGATTTAAACGGCTCTAGTTTATGCATCACTGTGTTGGTAACGCCTTCAAAGTGATCGGAAGGTATCACATACGATGTTATTTTTCGCTTTTTAGTTTATTTGTGTTATTTTGAAGTCGGTTAAATTTTTTTGTTAAAAAGCTTTTATTTTTCTGTTTTTAGTGTGTCCTAACAAAGTGAACGAAAGCGCGACAGTACGGGCATTTTCATTATTTTCATTTTAACACCAAATTACTGAAAATATTTTCATAAAAAAATAATAAAATGGGACCAATCTGAAAGTGTACTCTTTCAAACAAAAAAAGAATTCTCTAAATCGGTTAAGAAATGACGAAGTTATTACAACCATTAAAAAAAAACATACGAATTAAGAACCTCCTCCTTTTTTTGAAATCCGTTAAAAATGCATTAAAACTTCAGAACTCAGTCAAGAACAAAGGCCTACAGAACGCGTGCTTCTAACAGATTACAACAACAATGTTTCATTCCTATTGAAACCCCGTACATCTGACAAAGACCTTCGCACCGCGCTATCCACTGTTATATATAAACTGTAATAAAGTCTAGCTCCCCCGACAAAGGTTCTGCCAAATTAATTTTTTTTGAAATAAAAATACTAAAACGATTTACAATGGAGAGTGGGGGTAGGAAAATGAAAACTAAATCACGAACTACCAAATCATCATCATTATAAAGTTTTTAAAGTTTAAAACAAAATCGCTTCTGATAGATGTTCGATTAGATCTTTTATACTATTCAACAGATTTTAATGCAGTATTCAGCAATAAATGGAGTGATTCAAGAGAAAGGTTTATATGTATAATAGGTTCATACATATTCAGAAAATATAGACAGCGACTAGTGGGCCAAGTCCAAAGAGATGTTTCTAAACTGCCTTGTTGTTCAGTGGTTAGACTATTCGGCCTCAGATCATGAGGTCCTGAGTTAGAATTTGTGTTGACTGTGAAATATTGAGTTTGATTTCTATCAAAAGATTCTCATTATTTACCTTACCTTACCTTATCAGCCGATGGACATCCACTGCTGGACATAGGCCTCTTGCATGGATCTCCAAGCACAACGATCTCGAGCCACCAGCATCTCATGATTTAACGAGCACTAATTAAAGATAACGAACGGGCTGATAGCTTAAGGTACTCTCCGATGCACGGGGGTGTAACACCACTAACTTATCAACTGAGAAACTTCACTAAATATTTCTAGAAGCTCAAGACCTCGTCATACTATGCCACATAAAATTCGACCAAACTTAAACACTGCGGCGAGACAATTTTTTATTTATTATTCTTTACAAGTTAGTCCTTGACTACAATATCACCTGATGGTAAATCGATGGAAGCGGGCTAACTTTTTAGGAGGAGGATGATAACTCACACCCTTTTCGGTTTCTACACGACATCGTACCGCCCAGCGATTTAGCGTTGCGGTAGGGCCGGTTGGGTGGTAACTAGCCACGGCCGAAGCCTGCCACCAGCCAGACCTAAGAAAGCCTCAATCGGCCCAACCATGAACCCACGTCTTGTAAATCCACGAGACACCACTGCGCCACGTAGTCCGCCAAAAGTTTTATAATATACTGTAATAAAAACAGTAATGCAACGAGAAAACAAAGGCTTCTTCCAAGAAGCCCACGACAAACATACTGAATGCATAAATCCAATTTAAAAACCACTTTACATTTCCATTGTGAGAAATGTTTATCTGATATTTTCTCGAAGTGTTTTCCGGTGATTTTCCATGGCGGACGTATTTTTTAATTTCCATCACGTCGTCACAAAATATTAGCTTTACGTGACGATCCCAACCCTTGCCGAGATTTGTTTCCCTGATTGCCGACATTTTTGTAATTCTTTTACCTTTTTTACGGACCACATCTGATTGGCGCGACTCTTGAGTGTTTATTGTTTCTTGTTTTTATTGTTACTTGCCTTATTTATTCTCTTTGAGATAAAAAATATTGTATCTTTAATTTACATTTTACAAAATAATTTCACACTGTATAACAGAACAGTGTGTAACAGAATTTATGAGATATTTTTTGAAGTAGATAGAAAATATTATGATGTTTTCTTCTGTTTATTAGTTTCCTGCATAAATTTGTGTTTTTAAAGTCGGTAGTGTTTAGTTTTTTAATTATTTATTATATAAATAGCAAATTACGCCAAAAGTTTACTGATTTCAAATAATATGAAAAAACAAACCGAACAAAAAAAAAATCATCAAAATCGGAGCTGTTTCTGAGGATATCGAGGAAATATGTTTTATGGATTCCATTAATCGACCTACATGGGTTGAAAAAGGAAAATTGGACATTGATTCTGATTAACGAGTAGTTACAAAAATTTGACCTAATACTAAATATCAAGTTTAACAAAAACTAGTAAAAATAATACTAAACATAAAATAAGTTCCGCAGGAACACTTCGTAGTTCGTTTACGAGACCCTAAAAAATATGAAGGAAAAAAATAGGAGTATCCTTTTTACATCTTTTATCCCGTAATCCGGATACCTTGCCCATCAATCTTGACCTGAGCACACGCAGGCCTCACAGCCTCATATCGGAGGCCCTGCGGGATTTCCTCCGAGCCTCAAACCCGTGTATGCGTCATAAACTTGCTATATCGGCGGAGGCTTTACCGGGTTTGTCGTGTGACTATAAATATTGTTTTTTATCTGATACTAAGGTTAGGATTTATGACATGGCGATTTAAATAGTTTCCTCTTCCGGCTAACGGTTTTTTTTTTCAGTATTTATAAATAGTGAACGCCTTGACTTAGTTTGTGTGAACATCAGATTTTTATCAAAAGTGTGTGTGGTGTTAAGTTTGTAACTGCTGATCCAATTTGGATGAAATTTGGTATAGAGGTAGATTATACTTTGAATTAATACATGGGGTACTTTCTATCCCAGAAAAGTCCATAGCTCCATTGGTACTTATAAAAAACGGAATTTCACTCGAAGATAGTTGCAGGCCAGTTAGTGACGTATAGTTTGATCAATACCCCTCATTGTTCCAGTGAAAGTCCCAATAAAATCGGTTCAGCATCAAAGATTAGCCCGGATAAACGAAAAAACATTATAAAAAAGTTTGATAGTGTTTTAGTATCGTGTAAATAACTACTCATTTAATATAACACAGTTATTTTGAAATCACAGACAGGCACTTCAATTTTATTTATACGTATTGAATAACGTAAAGCCGCGAAAAAAAGCTTGTTTAGGTGTACGAAAGGTATAGCGAGGGTCTGGTATTGGCATAATCAAAGTTGTCAAAGTTATACTGTGGCGACATTACTTTGGGCGAGTTGCCGACACCGCTCCTCGGTATCACCGAACTATTAGCACTGATTACTTGCTCTAACTGACACTGTTACACATTTTATGACGAGAAGTTGAGGGTCTGTGACAGGGTTCAGTGTAAATCATCATTATCAGCCTATTTAGAACGGCAAAGGAGAGAGAAGAATTGAGCGTAGACCCACCAAGATGTGTCAATGTGAGTGAGCGGGCTTAATTAACGGATGTTACGAGTAACTCTTCTATCGAGAGACGATAGCTAATTAATGCGAATTCAATTTTTTATTTCATTTTAAAAAAAAATATATCTTCATCAACAGCCGATGGACGTCCACTGCAGGACTTAGGCCTTTTGTAAGGACTTCCAAACATCAAGATCCTGAGCCACCTGCATCCAGCGAATCCCTGCGACTCGCTGGATGTCGTCAGTCCACCTGGTGGGGGGTCGAACAAAACTGCACTTTATAGTGCGGGGTCGCTATTCCAGGGTTGGGTCCCCAAAGTCCCGCGAGATTTTTCGAACTATGTGCCCGCCCAATACTATTTCAGCTTCCTGACTCGTTGAGCTTCGCGGTGACTTTGGTTCTTCTCCGGATCTCCTTATTTTTGATTATAGATACTCCGAGTATAGCTCATTTCATCACCTGCTGTATGACTCTGAGCCTTCTTATGAGGCCCATAGTTAGCAACCAAGTCTCGGAACCATAGGCAACACTATTAATGGCAACACGCACTATTCGAATTCGAAAAGGAATTTCCAATGAGAAACATAAATTATCATAAATTGCTAAACAATGGGAATTGAACCTGTGTCCATTGCAACCTGAGCATTTTTACCAGTACACCTATCTAACTATGCCTTTTCTTTTATTTCCAGTGAAGTCGAGATACTAATATAAGAGAATCCGAGAGAGAGTACTAGTGTTCTTAATATGATAGCATTATTTGTTTGAGCCGTGTAACGCGGGGACGTAACCTTTAAAAAATACTTTGTGTAACAAAGGTATTACATTTTTTCAATTCGCTCCCGAGTCCCGACCCACGTACTAAGCACAATGTCTGCAAACGTTGCGGGCAGGCAGACAGGGCTGTCAACTGTTTATATAAAACTATATATTTTTAAATTTATTTAGTTTGTCAAATATTAGTTTGTCAAGTATCAGCTACCGATGGTTATAGATAATTTGATAGAAAATAGAATTGATGATAATATTTCTTTCTTTATTTATCCTTTACTATTATTTTATTAAAATGGCGCTGGGCTGGACACATAGCCAGAACAACGGACGGGCGGTGGACAGAGAAGGTACTGCACTGGTACCCACGTGACGAGCGCCGGTCGCGAGGCCGGCCGCGACGACGCTGGCGCGACGACATCGTCGATGCAGCGGGGACTACCTGGACAAGGTTGGCGAGAGACAGAGATAAATGGAGAAGGATGGAGGAGGCCTATGCCCAAAAATGGGCGTTCCAATAATAATTAATTGACAGCAAGCAGTGACGTAAACTTATAGAACTAATTTTCTTTGACTAAATTGGACTAAACAAATACTTACTAACAATGACGAAGAACTTTTCTGACATAAAACATCTATAAAAAATTTTATTTAGAATTGACATGTTTTGCTTAAAAGAATAATATTAGATTTATGATGAATACTGTTTTTGAAATTACTTGTATATTATTGGAAATAAAGGCTTTATTATTATTATTATTATTATTATTATTATTATTTTTTTTTTTATTTAATGCTAAGCAACTAAAGTCCTAAGATCATTCAGTCGACTTCCTAAGCAAAATTTACAATCGCTGTAGAGTTAGTGCTACAATAACCGTAGAGGCATGCTCTTAACTGTACTTACAAATAACGTTTTTGTTATTCACCATAATGTTTTAAAGTTGCCTTTCCCATCCCAGGCTACGGGCTGGTCACGTATTTGGATTAAGTTAAATCTAGATTAACCTTCTTGAGAGTTCTTTGGACTATTTATTTGTTCTTTGGTTCTCTTGTATCAGCAGCTATGGCAATCCATCGTCGTAGTTTAATGTTATTTTTGTAACATACATAAAATATAAGAAAAAATAAAAAAACGAGAGCGGCAACCCTAAGTGCGGGTTAAAATTTTCAATGAAAATATTTGGTCGGTTCATGTTGAAGACATCTTGTGACTGAATTTCAACATCGTCGTATTGTCCGCCGAGTTTTGTGAATGCATTACAGCGGGGAGGGGGAGGGGCGTTTATTGTTACCGCTCGGGGGCCGCTTGCTTATTTACAATAGTTTCATCCACCGTTTCATTCGGGTGAAGGAATATTTAATATAGATAAACCGCCAAGGGTCTTGAATTGTGTATCGAGAGCTTGCTATCACCAGATATACTTTGTTTTAGGAAAGCCGAAAGTTAGTCTTCCCATGTTATATGGGCAGATGTTGAGACTGTAGTGGCTTTGGAAGAAAGTGGGTATTTTTTTTTATTCTTTACAAGTTAGCCCTTGACTACAATCTCACCTGATGGTAAGTGATGATGCAGTCTAAGATGGAAGCGGGCTAACTTGTTAGGAGGAGGATCAAAATACACACCCCTTTCGGTTTCTACACGGCATCGTACCGGAACGCTAAATCGCTTGGCGGTACGTCTTTGCCGGTAGGATGGTAACTAGCCACGGCCGAAGCCTCCCACCAGCCAGACCTGGACAAATTAAGAAAATGTCAATCTGCCCAGCCGGGGATCGAACCCTGGACCTCCGTCTTGTATATCCACCGCGCATACCACTGCGCCACGGAGGCCGTTAGGTAGCGGGTAATAACGTAGTTTTTTGATATTTTGTCATGTCTGAAGGGATATCATGAGGAATCATGTCTCAAGTCGCCAGATCGTTAGCTTCGTGGAAACCCGGGGACATTTTAAGTTCTCTTGCAACATCTGTAACAGTGTTTTTCCAAAGGTCGTCGTGAAGCTAAGTAAATGGCAACTGTGTACATGAATTCAAATAAGTAAATAAATGATTTCGTTTATTTAAAAATACGCTATATGCGCTAAATCGCTCAGCGGTATGCCTGTGCTGGTAACTAGCCACGGCCGAAACACGCCAGACTTGAACCAATTATGAAAATCTCAATCATCCCAACCGGGGATGGAACCCAGGACCTTCTTCACCTTGTAAATCCATCACACATTCCACTGCGCCACAGTGGTCGTCAAAACCTTCCTAAAATTAGCCTAAGCCTTATTCCTGCAGCAGTCCTTTGATCTATAGTTTTTGGATTAAGCAGACATCCTTTATTAATGGAATTGTTAAAGGTATCTATACTAATATTATAAAGCTGAAGAGTTTGTTTGATTGAACGCGCTAATCTCGGGAACTACTGGTCCGATTTGAAAAATTCTTTCGGAGTTAGATAGCCCATTTATCAAGGAAGGCTTTAAACTATATATTATCCCCCTATTTTTACGAGGACGATAACCACGCGGGATAAACCGCGCGGCGTCATTAGTGATATTTTTATTAAAACATTCATTCTTTAAGCTCTACTGTTTGAAATAATTAAAACTGAAATAGATAACCATTAGAATCGTTCATACATAGAAATGATTGTAAAACTTATACCCGGGGATGTTAGAAAGTACTGTAAGTTCCCCTCACTGTGGAAATCAAACAGACTGCGAGCATAATGAGCTCTTTCATTGCAATTACGGCTCGTCTAGTGCTAGCCTCTGCGGGTGATACAGGCTTTATGGCTTTAACTGGTGTTTAGAACTCGCTATACATTTATGTAGTTTTTTTTACCGATTACTAAAAGAGGATTATGTATATACAACATTTGTCTACATTTTTTTTTATTCTTCACAAGTTAGCCTTTGACTACAAGCTCACCTGATGGTAAGTGATAATGCAGTCTAAGATGGAAGCGGACTAACTTGTTAGGAGGAGGATGAAAATCCACACCCCTTTCGGTTTCTACACGGCATCGTACCGGAACCAGAACGCTTGGCGGTACGTCTTAGCCGGTATGGTGGTAACTAGCCACGGCCGAAGCCTCCCACCAGCCAGACCTTGACAAATTTAAGAAAATCTCAATCTGCCCAGCCGAAGATCGAACCCAGGACCTCCGTCTTGTAAATCCACCGCGCATGCCACTGCGACACGGAGGAAGTCAAACATAATTCTTTATTTTGCAAATTCTACAGTGTAAACTGTTTGTTCTTAATTGTAGAAGTAATATTTGTGTTATAGATTATCTATGATGTAGATAATTATAGATTATTAATATTCCAAATTTCATAGTTCTACAAAGTTGGGGTTCCTGAATATTTCATTAATTTACTATTAACTGATTTAGTTATGTAAGTAGTAAATTTCTTTTGTTTTGTCAGCAACAACAATAAAATCATAATCTTTTGTAGCTTGGTGGTGGATTGGTAACAAGATACGAGTAAAATAGTAACATTCCTATTTTAGAAGCATATGTTTCAAATTAAATTATGTTTAAGAGGATGAGTTTTTAGCCGCTAGGTATAAACTTGTTAACTTACGATTAATGTTGATTTTCATCTTTCATTGTTCATGCTTACCTGTAAAAGTTTATTGTATTATTAGTTATATTTTTACCAAAAATAAGGGATGATAAGAGACATTAGTAGATGATATCATTTTTTTAAATTTATAAATAAGTCTCTATGTCTTCTACGAGCTTTGGTGTAAGATATTCCAGAATTATTTTCTCAAGCAAGCCCAACTAATATAACACTAAGTACACAAGGTATTTGCCCTCGCTGCGGAGGAGCAACTTAATAGCATTATCAATCTAGACGCGCAGCTAACTTGATATGTAAACCCCTCCCCTCCCACCCTTGCAAGTGTAACACTGGCTTTAGAGCCGTGGCTCTCAATTCTAGAGCAAATATGCATCAACCAAAGATTTATAAAAGCCGTGATAGCCCAGTGGATATGACCTCTGCCTCCGATTCCGGAGGATGTGGGTTCTAATCCGGTCCGGGGCATGCACCTCCAACTTTTCAGTTGTGAGCATTTTAAGAAATTAAATATCACGTGTCTCAAACGGAGAAGGAAAAACATCGTGAGGAAACCTGCATACCAGAGAATTTTCTTAATTCTCTGCGTGTGTGAAGTTCGCCAATCCGCATTGGGCCAGCGTGGTGGACTATACGCCTAACCCCTCTCATTCTGAGAGGAGACTCGAGCTCAGCAGTCAGCCGAATATGGGTTGTTAATGATGATGATGATGATGAATGATTTTATACTATTAGATAATACGTCTAACGTGTCGAAACTGGGGCGAATAAAAGTGGCTAATTGTCTTAATTTCATTTAGTCGCATAGTAAACAACGAAAGTTATTTAAACAAATACCTAAATATTGTCTACAATGTCGAATTGTGTGTTCAGAAAGTGTAAAAACTATATACTTATTATACATAAATATAAAATGTAAGTAAACATAAAATTGTGCAACAGTGCGCTCAGTGGAGAAGCTAAATTCGGATAATTTTTTGGAGTGTACGTAACATATCTATAGTATAAAATATCGTTGATATAAATAGCTAAATATTTCACCAAGTACGGACTGACCTCACACATCTACATACACGTCGTCAGAGCTACAGAAAGACAGGTTTTGTAAGAAAAAGTATTTTCCTTCCTCAGTTTTCCGGAAACATTTGCTCGGTGCTGCAATCCTCCAATCAGCCTACTATTGTAGCAGACGTCAAGTGAGCCTTAACGATCTCTCGACTCTCTAACCAAATCCTTTACTATTATTTATTACTTGTGGAAAGATGTCGAGACAACCACGTCATATTACCTTGCAATTTACTACAGAATATAAAAAAAATAGTGTTTCTTTACGGAAAAATCATCATCTACTCGTATAATGAATGCCTATTACTCTACAAGAAATTCTTTCTCGTACCTACTAATTACCATTCGAATGGCGAAGCTACGGGGCATGCTTTCCTCCCTATAAAAGAGGGGAAATGGACCCCTTTCCAACAGGGAGGAAGGCCCAGTCCTGTAATAGGCCGTTATAATAGGCTGATAATGATGATGAGTAAATCCTACTAATATTACGAAAACACTAAAGTTTGTATGTACGTTTGAATGTTTGTTACTCTATAACGCCGCAACTACTAAATCCATTTGGTTGAAATTTAAAACGTAAATAGATTATACCCTTGGTTAACACATAAGCTACTTTTATCCCGAAACATCCATTGTATTTGTGAAATTTGCGAAAACTGATGATTATGATAGTGTGAATGTTTGTTACTCTCTTTCGTCGCAATTATTAAACCAAATTAGCTGAAATATGGTATTGAGATAGATTATAGCCTGGAATACTATTTTGTACAATTATTTTTGGCGGGTAACACCGCAGGGTGCAGTGCAGCTAGTCAAATAATAAACCTATATGTGTTATTCTTTCAAATTATGTATTAACATTCAAAGTATGCGCAATATTGCTAGCTTTTAAATACAATAAAATTGAGCATTGCACGTTAAAAAAATATATAAGTGGTATCATCATATTTCTGTGACACGTCTTTGGCCCTCATTCCAATATTCTACTAAACTCAACTGGATAGAGTCGTGAAAGTTATGCAACTCGCTATCAGTGAAACTCGCCGTATCGCTTATCTTTGGGAAACTCGTGGCGGAGGAAATTGTCGCGCTTTTAGTGCAAATTAATTCTTGGAACTTGTACCGAAATTCGGCGAACTACGTAAAGCTTCAAATACACAACATTTATGTTTATGTAACTAGCAGCTGCCCGCGATTTTATGTGCACAAAATTTTGTTTTTCTTTGAAAAACATACATTTTCGTACAATCTTTCTTTCGTTTTCTTTGTTTTCGTGAATACCTTCATCTTTTTTGCCTGGTGGGAGGCTTCGGCCGTGGCTAGTTACCACCCTACCAACAAAGACGTACCGCCAAGCGATTTAGCGTTCCGGTACGATGCTGTGTAGAAACCGAATAGGGGTGTGGATTATCATCCTCCTCCTAACAACTTAGCCCGCTTCCATCTTAGACTGCATCATCACTTACCATCAGGTGAGATTGCAGTCGATTAACTTTTTTATTTAAGAAAATTATTGATTCTGGTAGCTAACTGAGTTACCAGGAAATAAAAAATTCTGAGCGTCGTAACGAGATAATGTACCACGCAATTTGTAGGACATTGTGGCTTTCATTAAGCAACAGTAAAAAAAAACAGCTTGTTAGTAAAAATTTTTAATAAACCTCGTTATTGATACAAGTTGGGAGGAAGGTAGTTTATCAAAAAAAATCACTTTTTAAATCGTTAAATATAGTTAGTACACAGAATAGAGATGCAAAAAAACTGTTCAAAAGCTACCCAAGAAGTTCACTAACAACTTCCGTTGAAGCAATTACTAATTTGAGACCTACATGCCGCCTGAGCAAGCCGCGTGCAAGAACAAAGAACTGCTAGCTGTAATTATGAAGTACTCTCGCTAGGAAAAAGTGTGGAAAAGTTGGGAAATTAAAATTGTGCTCGGGAAAAGTGGGAAAAGTAGGAGAAGTAATGAAATTCGTGGCCTACATCCGTTTGATGAGGTACGACACAATTTTCCAGGAGCCGCTTGCTTGGAAAATGTATTTTGTGACTCACGTGGGTGGAGGACCTTATTAAATACATTTCCTTTGAAGTTACGTGACAAAGGCTAGTGAACCTCATAGGCGTTACGATTGGGACTGTGGACTGAAATTGTAGTCCTTTTGACTCTTGTAGTTACTGTAAGAACAATAACTACAAAAGTCTTATCTTAGCGAAGTATTCATATCAATCAAAGTCGTTTTCCGCCGTCCATATTTATGTACTTAAATAAGTTCGCTTAGATTTTTTAAACTTTGCAATTGTTGTAGATTTAATGCAGATTTATACGTATTTTTGACAGCCTCAGTGGCGCAGTGGTATGCGCGGTGGATTTACAAAACGGAGGTCCTGAATTCAATCCCCGGCTGGGCAAATTGCGCTTTTCTTAATTGGTCCAGGTCTGGCTGGTAGGAGGCTTCGGCCGTGGCCTATCACCCTACTGACAGAGAGATACCGCCAAGCGCTTTAGCGTCCCAGTACGATGTCGTGTAGAAACCGAAAGGAGTGTGGACTTACATCCTACTCCTATCAAGTTAGCCCCTTCCATCTTAGACTGCATCATCACTTACCATCAGGTGAGATTGTAGTCAAGGGCTAACTTGTAAAGAATAATAAAAAAGTCTACAACAGTCGTAACAATCATAAAGTTACAAACATTAGCACGTCTGGTACTCAAATGTTTAATTTTTGCATTGACACTTTCAAATAAGGGATCTTGTATCAGTACTTGCAACCCTACGAAGGCTTTTGAGATGATATGCAGCTATTTCACTCACGTTTGAATGTTTATAAAGATATTACTTGTAAGGTTTCGTAAATATTATTGTCTAAAATGTGATTTTTACAGTTAAATTTATATGGAATATTATATTGTTATATAAACAGGAATTCATAAGAACAATATTGACACGTCCGGCAGTATGGCCGAGTATTTAATTTTAATAAATAAAGTATTCTTTGGCTTTACGGTGTAATGCCTTTGCCTTTTTGCATACGAAAAAAAAAGGAGAAATTGTGACGCGGGAGGGAGTTATGAAATGGTGGACGAGGAAATTAGATTATCGATTTAATTATTAAATTACTAATCATTGAATGTAAATGAAATGTCAATGAAAATGTACGACAATTAATGTTAACGACATTTCATGATATTGTCAGTGTCGAGATTTACTGTACTTACGGTCGAAGATGGAATGTCTGTATAAAATAAGGGTAAACTAGAGAAATTGGGCTTTAATTCAATATATTTATATAATGGAAGCCTCTTTCATACTTAAATTATGTGGGTTGTATTTATTTTGTATAAATATTTACAATTAACCTGGATATAACGTCAACATTTACGGATACACTGAAGCGTAGTGAAATCGGCGGCGGCTCTCGGCCGCGGTTCACAGAGCGATGCGGGTCGGAATTTTGTTTATTCTTATTTATGGTTTGTACCAGATAAAAAATACTATTGAGATATAAATAGGGACTAGGACATATGCAATCTTTCGAAAAACACCGTCAAAGATTTTTAAAGGTTGTGTTTGCTGTGTTCGTAGCGTTACCCAATCTGTGGTTCCAACAGAAAATCTGCGCTACGTATCCAAATTCAAATTGTCACGTAGCATTATGCTGAGCTGGGGCCATTTCCTGGGTATGCCTATTAGAAAAATGATTTCCCTCACGATAATAATATAATCAACATATTATGAAGTTTTAGCTTAACGTAGTCTGGATAAAGGGTCGGATACAGAAGGCAGTGATTCTTGAGACGGTGCGTATTGTGAGGAGGTTCCTCAGTCTGGAACCCAAATGTCTCACAGCGTGAGGGTTGGTTTTTTTTATACATTTTTAATAGTGTTTTGTATTATATTTTGTATCATTAAAATTGTTAAAAATTTTAAAAAGAATAAATAAGTAAATGAGAAAAATTTACATTTCATCTTAATCTAATAAATAAAATATATTTAAATAAATGCTATAGACAAGTATTCTCCACAAAGATCTGTCTCATGTTCTCCGCGTCCAAGTAATTCCTGCTACCTTTCCGATAACGTTCGGTTTCTACACGACATCGTACAAGAACGGTACGGTCTTTGTCGGTAGGGGGGTAACTAGCCACGAACGAAGCCTCCTATCAGCCAGACCAATAAGATAACCTCAATCGGCCCAGCCGGAGATCGAACCCAGGACCTCTGTTTTGTAAATCCACCGCGCATACCACTGCGCCACGGAGGTGAACAAAATTATTATTTTTTTCTGTCACTTCTTTGGCCCATTTTTTAGTCTTGCTCAGTTCAGTAAATTTCAATTTCAGTCTGACTTTCTCAGACTGTCGGTCTTTTTCATAACATTGAACTAAACTGCTAAATATACTCATAACTTCATGACATAGAGTCCCAGTTCTTTTATTACAGTATAAATAAAAAGTTGTAAGCAAGTTTTCTAATCTCCCGGAGGCTGTGGCACGACACAGTGAAGTGTGCCGGAGTTGGGCGCGTGCCAGCGGCCACAGTAATGGACGGTACACTTACGAGAGCGGCACATAAACTACGCTTTGAGAACCGCTGACACGCCGATGTACATCTTTTATGGCTCGCCTTGGGAATACTAATAAACATTTTAGTTATAATCATTTTGACGAAATTATGCCAATCATATTATTTATTTACTAACTGACGCCGCACGGTTTCACCAGCGTGGTTCCCGTTCCCGTAGGAATACGGGAATAATATATAGCCTTCCTCGATAAATGGGCTATCTAACACTGAAAGAATTTTTCAAATTCGCGTTCGATTATCGCGTTCAATCAAACAAACTCTTCAGCTTTATAATATTAGTATAGATTATTCTATAAAATACATATTTAAATTAAGCCTACTGGTAAAGAGAAAAGAAAAAAAAAAGAACAATCATTAGTGGGTAGTAAAATAAATAACATAATTATAGTGTGAGGCCAAAAAGTATTCTTTCAATTTCCGCTGCACATTCTTGAATATACTATATCTTTTAAAAGATTTTTGACCTTTGGAACAATATATTCGAGCCTTCGCTTACCATACCCATTTATGAAGGTTGGTACATGGATTTTAAAGTTTTTGGAACTTCGCATAGGAGAATGGATATGGAGCTTAAACTCACCACGCTAGTTGAATGCGGGTTGGTCCCGGTTGGTTCTTTTCAATGACAGATGTTAATGACAATTTACTCGTCGAGGTCTGAGGGTCTAAAATCAATTAATTTACGCAAAATAGCGTACCATTTTAAATCTACATAAATTAGCGTCAATAGTTCAACATAGCTGCACTAGAAAAACAACTGACACGCAATTGGGTTCAGTTTTAATAGCATTGCGAACGTTGCTGTAATATGTCACCGTAACGGAGCGTGACAGGACTACGTGACGTCACTGACACGATGTCACGTTGACTGGACGGGACAAACTAATCTTATTAAATAACTAGTAAAACTCCCGCGGTTTCACCCGCGTACTTTGTACGGCCAACCACCAGAGGTAGAGGCAGAATAAACTAGAAGTACAAGTTTTCTTATGTAAGCCCGCATTCATCTTAGACTATCACTTAATATCAGGTGAGATTGCGGTCAAGGGTCTTGTCACTGAATAAATACTAGCTTATTTAGCAACGCTAATTAAAAAAAAACTTATTATAGTTAAACCCAAAGATTGTCTTAATTTCATTTAGTCGTATAGTAAACAACGAAAGTTATTTAAATAAATAATACCTAAATATTGTCTACAACGTCAAGTTGTGTGTTCAGGATGGGTAAAAACGATATATACATACATATAAAATGTATTAAACACACAATTATGCATGTGTGCGCTCAGTAGAGTAGCTAGTTTTTTGCAGCGATTTTGTAGGCACAAACATATCTTATGACTGCCTAACGCCGCGCGGTTTCACCCGCGCTGTTCCCGTTCCCGTAAGAGTATGGGGATAATATATAGCCTATAGCCTTCCTTGATAAATGGGCTATCTAACACTGAAAGAATTTTTCAAATCGGACCAGTAGTTCCTGAGATTAACGCGTTCAATCAAACAAACAAACAAACTCTTCAGCTTTTTAATATTAGTATAGATATAAAAACATTAGTTACACCCGTAGCTGTGAAGCTGAGTGCTAGTGTGAACCACGCGGCGCCATGTTGAAAAGGTTTAAAATGTCATATCGCAGCAGTTACAGCGCCCAACACCGCGTCGCTTCCGAAACGTTCAAATATTTCCAAACGCTCAGCTGGGTGCACACCGAGATATTTATAAATTCAAAAATAATTTATTTCGATTAGCTTACAAGCACTTTTGAAACGTCAGGTAATGAAACAAGATAATGGTGATCATTAAAGTGGAATAAAAATAAAATTAAAGTTACGAGGGATCTGTTAGCGACGCAAATGCCACTATTTTTTGTTAATCTGTGCCTTCTAATAAAGAGGCAAAATGGAGCGTATATGGTGACAGCATACGTCATACTTTGACAGCCTTTTAAATGTAATAAACGACTTTTACGCCAAGTGCCTAAGCGTCACCATATACGTTCCCGATTTAAGCCGTTTTAACAAAGTAAAACTGTGTTTTTATTAAGCCTGGCCCTAACAGGATCCGAAAAGAGCCCACAATACACAGACTATGTTTTATTTTTACCACCATATTACAGTATTTAAGTAACTATAGGTGCATAACATTTACAAGCTTTTTTATCGTTGATAGAATCATTAACACTTTATTAATTTGTTTTTAGTAAAATCTTTATTTTTTTGTGTACACCTTGGTTAGGTGTTTAATTTGTGTACTTTTGCAAGTTGCTGTTCAGCTTTGGATAAAGGGTAAGGTGTGTAGACAAGCGTTTGACAGTAGGTAGTTGATAAACAGCGCGTTCACTCCCCATATAGAGTAAACTGCTAAACCAATTTTGATAAAAACCATCGCTGCAAAACCAGTTTTTAAATAACAAGCACCGCATCCAAATCGCTCCTTTCATAATAGTGTCACACAGTAATAAACAGAAAAACACACATAAAAACTTATAACACCTAACACCCCTCTTTTTGTCTCAGTTTTATTAAAAGAATATTTTTAAAATATCGGAAAGAATGTTAGAAGTGGCTACGATAACAGTCAAGTGGGAAGATTCGATCGCACGACCTCTCGGCGTGAGTTCGGCTTCTTTACTATTGCTCTATTAAGGCTTGACTGTCGAAGCGATGGCCCGGTGTACCCCCGGCCTCGCCGCGGTATTGCTCCAGTACATTTGCCGCCGAAGCTGTAACTCACAGATATTTGCGAAGTGATTTTTGCGTCGAGCGAAATTGAAAAATGATTCAGATGCCGCCCTCTGGCTTTGATTCTATATTTTTGAACGGAATTCGGAATTTAATATTTGAAAATTTAGCTTTTCTGTTTTTAAAAATTCTTTAGAAAGCCTCAATGCTTTGATTTTTAATCCCCGACCCAAAAATAGGGATGTTATAAGTTTGACGTGTATGTCTGTGGCACCATAGTCTCCAAACGTATAAAGCAATTTCAATTTTGTTTTATTTTTTGTACTAGCGGACCCGTTTTCCCAACATTTCCCTTCACTGCTCTGCTCCTTTTGATTGTAGCGCGATGAAAACTATAACCTGCCCAGGAGTATGAAGAATAATTGCACCAACGACGACGACGGATTTTAACAACAAGTTTTGTTAAAATCCGTCGAGTAGTTTTTGTTTCTATAACGAACATACAGACAGACAAAAATTACTGATTGGCATCACTATCGATTACCAATCCCATGATAGTTATTTTGGAATTATATTTCATGACCTCTCTACAAATTTATTATAAGTATAGATTACAGGTGTTATGTTTATATGTGCGAGTGTTCTTAGACATATTTGATGAAAATCGGTTGAGCCGTTTAAAAGTTGTAGGGGTTGAAAGTGGGGAAGAATAACCGAATGTCTGCAAATATATTCAGAGTGGGGTCTAAAATGAAAGTGTACTGAAAGAGAGTATTTATGACTTGATCGACAGTGTAATTAATAATAATTATATGACATTTGGGTGTTTTCAAAATTTTTAATTTTATTTTCTCTTCTAGGTGAACTGACAACATCAAGCGGGTTTCAGGGAAGTGGAGTGCTTTGTCCAAAAAGAGTAAAGATAACATGCTCCATGCTTACATACACCTACATAATACCATTTCGCAAAGGTAATTATTTATGATTCGTCTGAATGAAGATTTGGCAAAGGGAAAGCTCTTGAGTCATTAAACTAAATGTCCGAATTATTTTGTAATTTTTAGTGCGTGCTAAAAAAAATTAATATCACATGTCTCAAAAGGTGAAGGAAAACATCGTAAGGAAACCTGCAAACCAATATTTTTATTACTTCAAAATGCATTAAGAGATAGTTAAAGTTAGTTTTGCAATTTATAATTTTCTAACATTTTTGTGAAAACTAAGATTTAATCAGCAAACCCAATCAGTGCGGTTGATCTCGACCCCGGGGCATTTATCCTAATTAATATACAATTAATTGATACAGATTTCAGGGTCTTCCGTTTGAAGGATGGCAGGGATTACTGATAAGGGCCGTCCCAAATGGCTTTACGATCGATTTGGGTCGGTTTCTAGGGATTTTAGAATTACTTTTTCATTTTCATTTATTTTTTTAGAACTCAAATATATTATGTTCGACTTTGGGCTGTATATCTGCGAGTATATTGATAATGCACATATGTTGTTTCATTAGATAAAAATAACCGTATTTCACGCAGATAAGTTTTTTTGTGCGAAATCACTTTATGACAAAGTTTATTGGAGATAGTACTACTTCACTGACGTGGTAATTTCTTAAGCAGTATTGTTTATTTGCCACTTACGTATTATCTCTGTGACTAGCGTATAATTGTGTAAAAAATTTGAAAGATGAAGAAAAGTTAGCAAACTAATAACTGCTTAGATTTGAAACAAAAATCGCTTTGTGGACTCTTGATGTAAACTATAAACAAAAAAACACATAATATACACCCTTGTGGTATACCTTACTAATAATCCGTTAAACCGTTTTTTCTTGATGATTATATTTTTTAATTCATCGTTTTTCATACTAGTTAAAAGAACGGCGATATTAAAACTGATTATAAAGTAATTTCATGCTCTCAACTTTTCATAGCAATAATTGTAAGCGAAGAGTTGGCGCGCAGTCTCTTCATATTGGCAGACGTTTCAGAATTGGAATGTGGAATGGATGTCCCCGAACGCCACTTTAATTAATCCGTAGTTCTTGTAACGGTTTTCGGACAGGAAATGTGGAATGTGTCCAATTTGTTGCGGTCACCTGAAATACGGAAAATAATTTGGACACGAATTGAGCACTTTTGCGGGTAGCGGGTGAATCCAATGGTTTTATTACATTTACTGCGTAGTCAAACTGTGGACGGTGTTTCTGTATCCTCTGTGACATTTAATTTTCCCAGTTCAGTTGAACACGTAACGGGGTGTAACAGAAATTGATACAAACCTAAATCGTAAATAAATATGAGATTTTCAATCATCAACTAAAGATGAGACATCATGTCCCTAGTCATTAGCTTCAGTTTTAGATGACTTTAGTTGTTTTGTTTTTATTGAATTAATTATATTCATTAATTGATATGTGATAATTTTATTAATTCATTATCAGACTATTTTAACGGCTCACTACAGAGCCAGGTCACCCTCCTAAGGGTATGGAGCTAAGACCCACCACGCTGCTCCGTGGGTTGACAGACTTAGGGTGATAATGTTAAATTCTTAACTAGGTATCACGTTCAGATGGTAAAAATAGTGACGAAGACCGACGGCTTAACGTGCTGTCCGAGACACGGAAAGTAACACCACCAACTTCGTTACACCGGGCTGAGAATTTCATTGAAATTTTTTATAAGAAATATAAACAGCCCAACCTAGGACTCGAACCTTGGACATCGTGATCTGAAGCCACATATGCTAGCCACTAGACCGACGAGCAAGAATACAAGCGTGAAAGATTTTGCTATATCCATAAGAAGGTTAACAAGTTATCTATGACCAAAATGGTTCAGATTAGAAAAGCTACTTTAGTACGGATAAAGTTAGTCCATGAAGTTACAAACTAAAACTAAAGCTATTAAACTCCGGACGACGTGTTTGTTCGTCAATCCGCAGCCGACCGCGCCGCCGTCGGTGGAATAAACTGACTAACTGATTTACCTGTTGGGAAAGTTACAGTATTTTTCAACTCAGTTAAATTTGTTTTTATATTGATCGACAAAATAACTTGATCGCTGACTGCGATCGCATCTAATGTTAAATGAGAACAGCCCCTTTCTGTAAAGTTACAGCGCTGTGATATCGTTCGTTTTTATGGCAACATCGTCGTTAGTGACGGTAAAGTATATTTTAATTTTGGCATCCACTAAGTAAAATGTTTCAATTGGAATTAGAAGCGTTTTAAGTTCATCGTCGTGTGTAAAATACTGTAATTGCACCCCAGATTTCAGGACAGCACTGCTGACTTTAAACTAACTCTTTGGGATAGTAACTGTTGGAAAAGTTAATCCAATAAATCTATAATTATAAAAGTAATAACCACTTACACAAACATCAAATTAATGAACACGATATAATTACACTAAACCCAATTGTGTCAATAATAACAGAGACTAGAGCTTTATTTGGTTTCAATTTACTAAGCACGGCGCATCCACGGCATTATAAATTCTATCTTCCAAACCACTAGGTTCAATTTAGTTTGCGATAAAGCGTTTAAGCTTACATGATAGAGTTATGTAAATGATTAGAGGTTTAGACGGTTTGTGATTATGTTCCCTTGTCCTAGGCGTGAGCTAGTAATTTATAGTTGAGGGTACATTCGGAAGTATATCTATTGATCCAGACTATATGGCTGGGTTATGTTGCTTATACAAATGGGTCGATTCCAGGTTGGTTTAACAAGATGTGTTTTTTTAATAAGTTACGCTAGCCACAGACGGTCAGGTCAAGTGCACTGTAGTCAGCGCTTTCAACTTGGTCGTCAGTGGGTGGTGTTACAGTCATATCATTATTATCTCCTATTTTTTGTCGATGCGCCCGATCGCTCTACGTACCTAAGTGTGTCAGCCTGTCATGTAAACAATTGATCTCAATATCAGATTGAGCAAATTCGGTCGTGAAGACATTGCTAAAATTAGCAAATCGTGCTTACACTTTTGTGTAGGTATCCTACTAGTATTACAAACGCGAAAGTTTGTATGGATATTTGGATGTTTGTTTGGATGTTTGTTACCCTGTAACGCCGCTACTACTGAAGCGATTTGGCTGAAATAGATTTTACTCTGGATTAACACATAGGCTATTTTTTATCCCGAAAAAATCCATGGTTTCCCGAGATTTGCGAAAACTGATGATTTTGACAATATGAATGTTAGTCACTCTTTCACGCCTCGACTAATAAACAGAATTAGCTAAAATTTGGTATTGACATATATTATAGCATGGATTAACACATAGGCCACTTTTTATCCCGGAAAAATTCATGGCTCCCGTGAGATATGTAAAAAACTAAATTTCACGCGGTCGAAGTCGCGGGCGTCCTAGTCTAATATAATATTTAGAAATCTTGTCACGTTTATCGTTTCTACTTCAATAAAACGACTTGACTGACTGTAATGATTTTATATATTTTATTTGGTAATTATAAGAACAGATTGAAAAATATTTCTCACTTCATTCAATTTCTAAATCGCAATTTTAGTATTTTTGCAAGAACGTTTGCCGGGTTAGCTCGTAATTATATATTTTCTTTCTTTCCATGCCCTGCCTCTGTATACCTATCACAAAGCTTATGTTAATATATACAAAGGATTGCAGTTCTTTATATTCCTTTAAACATTTCGTTGAAGGCACGTCGTTAGCTCAGGACAAAGACTCATAAAGAAGTCGCCTTTTTGTTTAACGTGAACAAAAACAAGACAATGGTGTTGCATATAGCTCTTTGAGCTCTTTGAGCCACTGAGATGAAGTTCGCTCAACACACGTAACTTACACTAAACAGCGATAAAAGTAAGACTGCGATAGTCACACATACCTCTTAAATTTTAGGCGCGGTAGATGTACAAGACGGAGGTCCTGGGTTCGATCCCCGGCTGGGTCAATTGAGGTTTTCTTGTGCTTTACTTACATCGTTCGTGTCAACCTCGACCTCGTCGACCTTACGTCGTCTTACGTAACATTGACTTAAGTAAATTTTAATATGATAATAGAAAATGCAAATTGAGTACTGAGTAAAATTGTAGGTATTATATACATATTATTAACAACGTAGGTAATATTCAAAGAAAAAGTATTAATTTTAAAAATAAGGGTCCGACCGGCTCACCAAGCACGCAAAAGGTTAAGGAAAATACTTTACCATTTGATCATGGTGGACTGACGACGTCAAGCGAGTCGCAGATATTCGCTAGATGTAGGCGGCTCAGTATCGTGATGTTTGGTCCCTACAAAAGGCCTATGTCCTGCAGTGGACGTCCATCGGCTGATATGATGATGATGATGATGAAGCACCCACTTGTTCCATTAAATGTATAAAAAAACAAATGTTTGTGAAATGAAATATTACTTTTATGTTTGTATCTAAGATAATAATTTTAAACTTATTTCGTTCGTGGTTGTTCATTATGAATATTATTTAAACGGGTACATACCACGATAAAACGACGAGATTCTGCCCCTAACAGCTGATGTCAACTTCTCATCTCGCAACTTCAGTCCCGTCGTGACCACGATCCATGCAACTGGGTCGAAATAACGACATTAAAAATTTCGTCATTTTATCGTGGTGTGTACCCTTTTAAATAATATTTATAATGTATCTAACATTAGTACACAGTCGCATTCTTCAGTTTTTTGGACACGGCGAGGCAATGACTGTATCGAACGCCTTGTTGTGCAAGGTTTGGTGGAGGGAACTAGGCCACGCAGAAGGTCACCCATGCGATGGACCGACCAGACTAAATCTGCTGTAGGCGGTCCCTTGCATGAATGTACGCGACTCACTACACAAAGGGAGAAGTGGCGAATGCTCGTGAGGCGTATTACATCTGCCTCCAACACGTCCTAAAGACCACGACCGCTCTGTCAAGAGCGCAGCGACAAAGAAGAATGTATCTAAGATGTTTTCCATCTATTCTTTAATGTTATCGTATCTAGTAAGTAAAGGGTAACATAAGTAGTGTAACAACAAAAGCACAGAACAAAGGACTTCACTCTCACTGCCGATCTAAGCAGAGCAGTAGTGACGCAAGCGGCGCCCGGCCGTCGCGTCGCCCGCCGCGCCGCTGCCTTGGGAGCACTCCGCCGCAAGTTATAAGCTTATTCATCACTATCCGCCAATTTTAACGGCCCACTACTGGGCCAGGTCTCCCTCCTTATTCACTCAAACGCCCATGGGACGCACTGGTCCCGGTAATCGATCGACCCTTGAACGCCCGTGGGACATACGTATGCCCGGTAGATTTAGCGCGGCAATACTTTTGTCGCTATAAATTTTATTTAAACTGTGACATTCTCTACGTTGCTCATTTCATTTCAAAAAGGTTTTAAGGTTAATTTAATGATCGAAGTTTCTGTCTTTTAGAATGATTCTGTTAATGAATGTCTAAGTTGTTATGGATGTTTTAATGGTTTTTTATTCCAGAAAATGTGTACTTTAATCTGGTGTTTATAGGAGAGGGGATATGAAACTGAGACCCACCACGCTTCAATGTGGGTTGGCAGGCTTAGGGAGATGTTAAATTCATTAACGATCACTATCAATAGTGATATTCTGTAATCAAAAATCAAAAAATCAAATATTAATATATTTCAACATACAGTAAACAATTTTGAACAATAATTAAGTAATTCCCTAGTTTCCAAACTAGCTTTCACTGTATCTTGGAAGGCAGTGGATTCCCATTAGTATTACATAATATAAACTAAATACTAGAAATTACAATTATCTGTCTGTCTCATTCTATAGTATCGTGTTAGACAGAGAGAGATAGAAATTGAAACTCGCAACAGCGAGTTATACAAAATATCGTTACAGAGTAAAGCTACAGATGTTAGTGATAGTGACAGATGGTAACGACTGACGGCTTAACGTACTCTCCGAGACACGGGTTGTAATATCACCAACTTCCCAATTCAAGGCTGAGAATTTTACCAGGATATTTCTTAGAAAAAAGAAAAATTCAATATCTACAGGCAACGACCCAGGAATCAAACCCAGGAACTGGTGATCCAAAACCACATAAAGTAACCACTGGTACAAAAAAGCAGTTAGGCTTATATTTAGTGAAGGTGTCAGTTAAAGAACCTCTTCTTTTAACTTTCACTTTATAAGTAATTTTTACTCTAATTACAATTATAATGAAACATGTACCTATTGGTTGTACAGTGAAACTACGCGGCACTACTAGTTCTTGTATTTATGTATAGTGGAGTCTATATGATTTGGATGGATATGATTTTACCTCAGTAAATCGCCGAAGCTTATATCTTCCACCACCCCCCGATGATCACTCAATTGATACTAACAACGGATAGGCTGCATGGGAGGAACATCCCCCCACTCACCCCCTCCCGGCATTATGCAAATGGACGAAACCTTTTATAGAAAACCCTCGAGGTGCTATTTAATGTAGATTAACTAAATTTGTGGGAACAATCAATTTTATAAGTGCTTTTTTGATGATGGCGGAACCATGGTGTTTTTTTCATTGTAATTAAGCAGAGTCACGAATCTTTTGATGCTATGAAAATGTATGTAAGGTGACTTAAGACTTTAGGTACTTAAAGATTAGAGAAGATTGAAAGATTACTACATAAAGCCTAGATGTGCGTGAAATATAAATGCAAATTCCGTTAATTTCAAGTAGATCTAGTTAACAAGAATTTTTGAAACGCAACAATGCCTGTTTGTAGAGGCTTAGAAGGCTGAGAATAGCAGAACCTGCCTTCCGAACCGATATATATTTTGTGATTCTTTTTCTCTGCTTTTGAGCAAGACTAACTTTTTATTTTGAGTTATCACACTAATCACACTATCACACTAATATTACAAAGGCGAAAGTGTGTGTGTGTAAGTGTGAAAGTGTGTAAGTGTGTAAGTATGTTTGTTCCTCTTTTACGCTGCGGCTACCGAAGCGATTTCGCTGAAATTTGGAATGGAAATAGATTTTACTGGATTAACACATAGGTTACTTTAATTCCGAAAAAATCCATGGTTCCCGCGGGATTTGTGAAAAACTGAATTCCACGCGGACAAAGTCGCGGGCGTCCGCTAGTGGATAATATTTTGAGGAGAGAGAAAAAAGAGAAAATAATCACCCTTGGGAGCTGGCATGAAGGACGCGACGCAGCGACGCGGCTTCACACTGACTTCGGAGTCAAGAAGAGGCTTTCCTAATCCGTGCAAGGTAAACACGCTAATTGAGAAAGAGGAATCCAAAATGGATTCATCCCACTTCGGGAAAAAGGCAATTGGACAACAAGTTGACAGTTTATACAGATTTTTTTGACAAATCCTGCTAGCATAATTTCGTGATATTACGTTTTCATTCCCTTGTGAGAGGCAAGTGAAGTTTAGTCGAATTTTGTTCTAAATACGTCACAAGGGTCATTTTTATTTCAAGAAACGTTAAAGTACATAATTTTACTGCTTATTATTTAATTTTGTCTGTATTTATTGTTTTTCCGCACATTTTAAAAGCCTCTCTCCTTACACGAGAGGAAATTTTCAGGTTAGAGTTCACCACACTGCTTCAGTGTAGGCGAGCTTATTGATTGTCACCTTCAAATCACTGACGATTTTTTTCACTTATTTATTTAGTACCAATAAATAAATAAAAAAAAAGTCACATACAAAAGTATAGATTTTACGTGTTTTCCGAAGCAATAAAGTGCAGCTAGAGATAGATATAAATTCCAAATAATTAGTTAAATAATAGCTTTGCTGTTGGGACCAAAAACCTCAATAACCTAAAAAACCTAAACCTTAAGTAATAACTATAAAAAAGTAAACAATTTACGGAGCGCGCAAATAAATCCACTTTACCCTTTCACATACCATTAAACGCGCTATACAATAAAGCCTCCACACATAACGGGCCGAGTTCACGCGCCGCCATGTTGTTCCTAACTTTGGAACATACCTTTTAACCAAAAAAGTTGAGCTGCGGAAATAGCGGAGTCATATTGTACGGGTATACACACGGATATCAAAATAAATATAAGTCATTAAAAAAATGTACATAATTTGATAAGCACTTTTCAAAAGATACGTTTGTCTGAAGCTATTAGTGATTTGATAACAGCAACCAATCCTTTACTGATATTAATATTTTAAAGACGAAAGATTTGATTGTTTGTTTGCATTGAAATCGATTTAAAAAATTCTTTTATCATTACAATTCTACGTTATCCCTGATTAACGTATACTATATTTTTCACTACTCTTGCTCAAAAACACTGTCATATTACCACTCCACAGCGGGGCTAAACAAGCATATCAGCCTCTAGGGGCTAAAGTAATTTTGTTTTTTTAATTCTTGTCTGTTACGAGTACTAGCCAAGTACTAGCCTACTATAAAACGGAGGAGGTTTTATTCGAAAATAGAATCATTATAGGTAAGGCACTGATTGTTTTGAAAAAGAAATAATAAACTTTAAATTGGAATGAAATGCAGCGTTCTTGTCTGTGGAATGCGTTTATTTTTTTATTTAATTTTTATTGAGTTGCGAATAGAGCGAGATTTGAAGGCATAGGACATCCTTTACGGTGTAATACATTTGCCCTTTTCTCATGTGAAAAAAATAAAATTAAAAAGCGAGAATTTAAAAAAAATTTGACGTGAATAATACACACTTGATTTTTTTAGAAATTCATTGTAAATTTGTGACCGTAACTTACATATTTTTCAACAATAATTGTTATTGTTGTCTTCATCTAGTGAGAATGGTGATCCTAATTTGAAGATGAATGAAATTTTCAATCTGTTACCATCAAAGTCGAGACGCATTTACTTAAATACTTACCTACAATACCTCGAATACCTACGAAAAATTTAATAAGTGAAGAAAACAACAACGAATGTATTCAGTTACGAAAGGAGTTTTTAAAACTATTATCTCCCACGTTTACCTCACGTACTAAATATTCATTTTCACAGTAGTCCGAAATTATGTTACCGGGTAAAAGCATCTCCCTTAATATCCAAAATTGTAGACTTTGTACATTTAATTTTCAATTAAAATAAATCATTGAATATTGTACTAAACTATTTTATTTTCTCGCAATCGTAGTGAAAAGCAGAGTGTAAAAACTAAACCCATTATAAACTCGGTTTCTATTTAGGCGGCCCTCGCCTTACGTCTCGGGCCCTAAAAATACCTCGTTTATAATGGGTCTTTTAAGCCCCTTGTATAACAATCTACTATTTATCCGCGTATTCCTACGTAAAAGCGTTATCTTTGTCGTTTTCTATATTATGTTTTAATAAACACCATGTGTTATAATATTAATTATTGTCATTATAATAATAATAATAATAATAAAGCTTTATTGAATTCCATATAAATCTTAAAAACTAACACACAATCTTAAATAACATATCTAAAATAAATTTGATTTTTTTTTTTGTTTATATTTACACGTTTTTTATTTATTTATTTTTATATGGACCCCCTAAGGGTAAAAGCCTCCTCCAATGTTTTCCACCTTTCCCTATCTTTAGCTGCCTCTTGCCATTTCACTCCCGCTGTCGCCTCTATTTCATCTACCCATCTAGCAGCTGGGCGGCCTCTCGATCTTGTGCCTATTGGACCTGCCCATTTCATCACTCTTTCGGTCCATCTTCTGTCGGTACATCTGGGCAAGTGACCAGCCCATTGCCATTTCCTTTTTAGGCAGTAAGTTAAGGCGTCGGTTACTTTTGTTTTATTACGGACGTATTCGTTTCTCACCCGGTCTCTCAACTTTATGCCTAAACAACTTCTTTCCATTTTTCTCTGCTTAGTCTGGATTTTCCTTTTTGTTTTAGCATCAAACGTCCAGGTTTGGCATCCGTAAGTGAGACAAGGTAGTATTTCCGAATCCATAACTATCTTTTTAGATGTGAGCGGGAGCTGCGATTGTCATTGTCATTAGAAGGGCCTAATACAAGATGTACCAGTTATATGAAAATTAGGGATTTAAATCCACCCTGCCATATAATGTCCAATGTCCATGTCTTGCAATATAGAGGAAAAAAAGAGAAAAAAAGGTACGCGAGGTGTGTAAGTATGTACATTCTCTTTTTGCGAATAATTATGGGATTTCATCCTCCTCCTAACAAGATAGCCTGTTTCCATGTTAGATTGCATCATCAGTTACCAGCAGGTGAGATTGTAGTCAAGGGCTAACTTATAAAGAATAAAAAAAAGCGGGCTTACTTGGAAGTGACACAAATTCCATCAGACGACGGGTTCTACGCGACATCATACCGGAATGTTCAATCGGTAGAATGATAAGTCAGTCACCTAATTACTAAACTAGACTTAAGCCAATTTTGAACTTATAAAATCGATCCCAAGACCTCTGAGTTGAGAACCACATTAGTACATCTATTATTTGACCAGATTTAGTACAAGGTTTTATTATTTTAATATAAAGCGTCACCACAATGTACTACTGGCGCCAAGGGAGGGTAAGGGGGTAATAAGGAGGGGGTGAAAGGGTACACGACAGTCATTAGCATCAACCGCTTGGCTATTTGCATAATTCCACGCTCGGCGTGTGAAAGTATGTTATTCTGTTGTCTGTTCCAGTACAAAGGCCCGAGGAAATTGGGATGGATTTTCCGAGGCAAAGAAAAGCTTGTAGATTTTTCTAAAGTAATGTGACAATGTATGTCTACTGGATCAAGAGCCTGCCATTGTCAGACATGCCTCATTTCAGGGTTTCTGAAAGTTCATCAGTTTATACTTATAGCTTGGAAAGTTTGTGGATGACAGCCCATGATACGCGGGCGAAGGGGGGAAGACTGTGCGGGACTAAACTCGTGCGTGCGGGGAAGTTAGGTGCATCAATCGTTGGTTTTTCATTCATCGCTACACGCCCCCCGGTCCGTGCGGACCATCAGGAGTGTTACGAACAAACTTGCCAAGATATAGTCAATTATGGAGTTTGTGAGGTGGCTTTGGAAGGTAGGTCTATTTTTATTTTTTATAGTTAAATAGGTTGTAGAAAAAATAAATAGATCTTACGTGTCTAATGACGTCATTTAGTTAAAAGCATTGTTATTTAAATTAAAAGTTTGTGCAACTTTTTAGCACAGTTTTAGCAATATTGGTTGGTGGCTAAATAAATTGTTTATAATTCAGTCAGAAAGTTTTACTTGAAAATTGAAAGCTTATAGTGCGTTTTTAGTGATTTTTGTGGAGTACAGTTTGCCAGTATTTTTTATGGAAAATAAAATATACAATGTTATTAAGAGTTACATAAAACCGAGCGCATAACCTAGTATAATATAAAAGCACTTTACTTCCTGTCCCAGCTCCTGTACCGTTTACCTTAAACGGCATAAAAACATCGCTTTTTAAATTCCCTCATAAAATACACATCGAGTGTACCGAAGCGCTGACCGGAAGACCTCAGATATGCTAATTCTGTGTCCGATTGTGGAACCGCTTAGCTTTTAAAGCTAATTTAATGTACGTTTAATGAACTTTTACTTTTAATAAATTTCTTCTAAAAAAATTCTATCAAGACTGCTTTTTCTCAGGAATGTAGAGCTGTGAAAAACTCTTACTTCTATGTTAACATAGTTGACAGCACATTTACACTCGCGAGTAAATCCATATCTGTCTGTATTATTAAGTTCTCTAAGTTCTCGTAAGAATACGGGGATAATATCGTTGTCGTCGTTATCAACCCATATACGGCTCACTGCTGAGCTCGAGTCTCCTCTCAGAATGAGAGGGGTTAGGCCAATAGTCCACCACGCTGGCCCAATGCGGATTGGCAGACTTCACACACGCAGAGAATTAAGAAATTGTCTGGCGTGCAGGTTTCCTCACCCACACCCTCCGGAATTGGAGGCAGAGGTCAGAGCCACTGGGTTATCACGGCTCACGGGGATAATATATAGTCTATAAACTTCCGGGACAAATAGGCTATCTAACACTGAAAGAGTTTTTCAAATCACAAACACAGAAACTCTTCAGCTTTATAATATTAGTAACGCGCTAATCTCAGGAATTACTGGCCGGATTTGAAAAATTCTTTCTGTATATTAACCCCGTATTCTTACGGGAACCATGCGGGTAAAACCGCGCGACGTCAGCTAGTAATAAATAAATTCGCATCAAAATCTTTTCATCCGTCAAAGAGCTACAAGTACTGTGTCATATACAGACACGGTTTACACACGATAAACTTACTAGTATCGCACCGAGGTCGAGTTCCCATGTTTATGAAGGTAGTTTGTATCGATTTCCTATAAGAAACATTACGGATTTACAATACGCCGTATTGTATCGGTGCCGTAACCCGCGCGACGTAAAGAACGGAAATAGCCGATGTGAATATTTGATGCGTTTTGTACAGCCCTGTTGTTCAAATATTAACGCCGCAGGGCTGCCTCTGCCGAATAAAAACTTTTGTGACGTCAAAAGCCTTTTATTCAGACGGTATTATTGACAGACAGTATTATTATTATTAAAATTATTATCTATCTTAAGTATTCTATTACCTACATTTTTAACATAAATATTATATTTAATTCCTTACACTATATTACACATTTAATTATTTGTTTTGCATCAATATCCCTCTGTCTGTCTGTATGCCACTGTCGGCAAAGGCCTCCTCCAACTTTCTCCATTTTTCTCTATCCTGTGCAGTTCTTGTCCATGTACCACCTGCCACGGCTTTGATGTCATCGGCCCATCGTCTAAATGGTCTACCTTTTGTGACGTCATATACGAATGCTTTATTTTTTTAAGACTGTTTCTTAATATGACCTTGTATGATAATATGATATTTGTAGCCTTAATAGCTCAACGGTAAGAGCGGTCGGACTGATCACCGAGAGGTGGTAGTTCGATCCCCGCCCCTTTGGTCTGTTGTCGTACCCACTCCTAATACAGTATTTTCCGACTAACTGGAGGGAAATGGGAATATTGATCGTATTAAAAAAAGATATGGCAAATACTCTTGATGAAAACAATGACAATTCATTATTTATCTATAGGTAATATTATAGGTTGTAGGGGGTGAAACTTTTTCACTGACAAAAAGCTATATCATTAGCGAGTAACATAGGATACCTTACAGGCGTAAGGTAAGTAGGATAAAAATAAACTTTTTGCCACCTACCTCTATGGAAACAAAATCTTTATACAAAAAATTATTGTGACAGACGGACACGTGAGTGATCATATAAGGGTTCCGTTTTAGTACTCGAACATTCGGAATTCCCTAAAAATAACAAGTATAATATGACACGAGGCAACAACCCTGCTAGTTATAAATTAATGATACAGTTAAGGCTATCTTCGTTCATGCTCGATTTTGCACTGAGAAAACGAAATGTGAATTGGTTGGATTATATGCAATGTATATTATAGCTTGTATGCGATGGCAATAAGGTTCAAAGTTCACTGTTATTTGTAATATCGTGTAAACATTTATGATCCTTGTTGCATTGATATTGAAGTTGAAATTACCGTGAATCGTAAATGTTATTTGCTTTTCAGTTGGTAGCCATTGTTGCAGTAATAGAGGTCTTGTTATTGTGCTGTGTTGCCAGCACAACAACACAACAGTCTACCTAACACACGATGTATAGAATGATTTATAGTTGCTTGTAGCATGTCTGACTTACAATAACAACGTACCGGGCACACTGTATAGTGAATACCTACTTTAACATGCAAACGACAAGTGAACCCGAGACTGCGATCTAACTTGATGTTAAGTGACGATGCAGTCAATGCGTGCTTTTATGCACGCCACTGTCGATCAATTATTCTCACGTTTCTGTAGCACCCATGACTATAACTCGTGTATAATCGTGTATTGGTCTCTGTGCGCATGGTGGCTCGACTTATGACACGTCTTTGCTGCCGTTTGAGCTGCAGAAATATGAGAATAAATGACCGTCAATGGCTGACTATAGGACGAATGAGTGAATTTATTCTACACATATCATTGATGGTTTCTACGCAGTATCGTACCGGAACGCTACTTGGCGGTATGTATATCTTTCCCGGTAAGGTGATAACTAGCCATTGCTGAAGGCTATCACCAAATCTACTACAATTTAGAAATTTTAAAATCCTATACTTATCCGAGCTTGGAATCGTCGAACCTACGATATCTTTGTTGAGATCCACATGCGTCAGAGAGGGCACAATTTACTGTGTAAGAGAGAAAGAGAGAGTACATTAACAGCAGAGCCAGCTTTAAACTTTAATAACATTACAAAATGGGCCTCCCTTAGTCACGTGACACATCATTAGTTACCCTTAAAGAATAGGTAACAAGTTAAATGGTTAAACTTCCAAAGGGATGTAGGGTTGTCACAATGGTAATATAAATTGATAGCAAGAGAAGGGCACATTAACAGTCATATCACGCGAGCGCCAGCCCTGCGTGAGCTAATACAGAGTAGGGTTGACACTGCCGGAGTATTTGATGTGGGTAGGTTTTATCATTATCTTAGGTCCATCATGTCATTGATATATATTTGTATACTTAGGCGTTTCGTCTTATAAATTTTATTGTTGACTAGCGGGCGCATGCGACTTCGTCCGCGTGAAAATCGATGTAAACTTTCAACCCCTTTTTAACTCTAAAGGGTTGAAATTAAAAAAAATCTTGAATAACATTAGTTTTAGTATTTTTTTTTGATAATACATATACCGCTATACTTTTTACCTTCAAGCAGCATGGTTATGTTCCAGCCTGAAAGGCAGGACTGCCGGTGTAAGCACAGGCCTGTAGCTATGTGGAACGTCAATTCTCTTTCTACAAACGCTTCGAAAACTAACAAAATGTATAGGAATGATCCGATCCGATCGACAACTTAATCACGTGACCTGTTGACAGTGAATGTATTTCCCATACGTTTTTTAATATCCGAAGCGTTAGCGTTTGTAGAAAGAGAATCGACATTACACATGCCTACAGTCCCAGGCATAAAAAGCCTCAGGAGTCAGGTTCATGGACACAAAGCGGCATTTTGTAGGTTGTGTTCTGTACACGCCCTGTGAAATAATGCTTTAGTTCTTAATAATTGTCTTTAATAGTTTACATAAAATGTTGAACTGTGTGCGTGGCGGAACCTAAACTGAGTCCTAACTGAAAATCAGTGCTGCATCCTTTTTTTATTGAAAGTATGCGACAAAATGAGTTGGGGCCTTTTTCTAGGTTGTGCCACATATTACAGGGCATTCTTTAGTGCTCCACTGTTTGAGTGGACAGTTAAGCTATAATATGTTATAATTTAGATTTAATGTGATATGTGGCATTACTTAAAAATAAAGATCTTTTCTTTATTTCTTTCTTTTTCTTCTTTATTTAACGCGATGGTTTTTCTGACCATCGTTTGAAATCAACTGTTCTGTCCATCGTTACTGCAGTGCCTGCATCTTCGGATGAAGTTCAGGGTCAGACTCATCTGCATCAGCGTAGTGTGGTAGCGTGCTGGATCTCAGTTCAATAGGGCTGATAACGATAATGTTACTTCAGGTTTGCCCGCTTCCATCTTTGATTGCATCATCACTTACCATTAGGTCAGTCTGTAGTCAAGGGCTAACTTGTAGAGAATAAAAAAAAGAAATCTGCTATTTCACTTAAAATATTTTTAATGTATGTAAATATTTTTAATTAATAAAACTTTATATGGCTTTGTATTTTTAAAAATAAGCTATCAATTTTCTGTGTTAATTAATTAATATTATGAGTAAATCATTAAATTTCAACAAATTCACACAAAACAAACAAATAGCCGCAGGTTGCAAATATTAATTATTTCATGTCCCTTCCCCCTTCACCTCCTCTCACCCCTCACTCCTTGCTACCAACTATACCAAAGGCCAATTTTAAAATAAATTATATTACACCGAAAATAATTTATGAGTAATCAACTAATGTATTTTTTGCAGATATAGGTATAGGTTGGTAGGTATATTCTGGGTTTATTCTGGTATATTCATGCGAATAGTAAATGTTCTTTGCCTATTTGCCATGCAAATAAAAAAATAATAAAAAATAAAAATAATTTATTTCAGTAACATGCAAATCACATAAATATGACATAATATGTTGAGCCGTGATAGCCCAGTGGATATGAGGGTGTGAGTTCAAATCCGGTCCGGGGCATTCACCTCCAACTTTTCAGTTGTGTGCATTTTAAGAAATTAAATATCACGTGACTCAAACGGTAAAGGAAAAACACCGTGAGGAAACCTGCATACCAGAGAATTTTCTTAATTCTCTGCGTGTGTGAAGTCTGCCAATCCGTATTGAGACAGCGTGGTGGATTATTGGCCTAACCCCTCTCGTTCTGAGAGGAAACTCGAGCTCAGCAGTGAGCCGAATATCGGTTGATAATGAATGATGAATGAATGAATTATTAAATTTAATTGAATATTTAGTAACGTGGTGCTACACACGCCATTAGTGTTAAAATGAATATGCAATGTTTCACACCCACGATATGCAAACGGTTGAATAATAGGGGATATTTAAAATCAATTGTTATTTATAGACTCTTCGAAGTAAGATTTATAATAGAGATGCGAGAGTTTAAACCAAGTTAAGCACCATTTTATACTTTAATTTATTAATCTCATTAGTTACTTACATCGATAACTTAAGTTATTTTTTTTTTAGTTTTGCTTTCATAACGTACACATAAAAGGACCTACGCATTTATAAATATCAATATGGATAAAGATAATATTACAAGTAGGTACAAAGTAAAATCGCAAAGTCAAAGCTTAAAGCAAAAAATTATAAAGGCGCCATTTTGAAGATAAACTCAGTCAAGTTTCGCTATCACCATCTCAAAACATTATTCAGAACTCTCATCTATCTATATCTATGACTCGAGAAAACATACAGATATATCCTATAGTGTTATGTTTTCTCAAGTCATTATAGTTATTTACACGATAATAAAACACAATCAAGCATTTTAAAAATTTTTGTGTCTGCAATCTAGTCATTCCAAAGACTGATAAACAGATAATTTGTTTATCTTAAGAATAGCTGGACCAATTTTACTGGGACTTTCAATGAGAAATAGTGGAGGTTATTGAGCAACTTACTACTACTTTGAGATTAGTACAAAACTGAATTTTACGTGGATATATCAAAGGAAAGCGGTCTACCGGATCTGTTGTAAAAATGGGAGTTTCTCAAGGATCTATAGTAAGACCATTTCTTTTTTTCAATTATATTAATGACCTTCCTTGATAAGGATAATCATGAGATAGTTTTGTTTGCAGATGACACATTACTTAGAAAGGCTGGACCAATATTACTGGGATTTTCACTAAAAAATAGAAAATATGGAGGTTATGAGCAACTTATAGGCTACTTTGGGATTAGTAATAAACTGAATTTTATGTAGATGAAGTCGCGTTCGCGAGTCGTTTACATAACCGTTTACATTAAATGAATTTCTTAGATTACTCTTTCCATTGTAAAAGTTAACTTGAAGGGTAACCGCACATAACTAACTGCAATATAACAATTGCAGTTGAACATTAAAAATTACATAACAATTGACCCAACCGCAGCGCCGCCAGTTAGCGCAGCAAATGGCGCGGCGCACTGAGCAGCGCTGTTTGTTACACGCGCCATTACCACAGGCACGAACTGTGCTTACTTGTTTATATTTTTACAAGCGCATCTCTTGTTGAAACTTGTTTTGTATTTCAAGTTAACGATAATAACAGATGTTTTGATACTTAAATTGTTCTTTATAATCTCAGCTATGTATTTTACAATTTTAATAATATTAGAACTCTTCTTGTAAATACAGTTTCACTAGTAGTTACAAAAACACGCCTGTGAAGCTACATCGGTGTTACGACAGGGCTTATCAAAAACAACTCAAACCTCACTGAAATGAGATAAGTTCCAGGTCCAATGGTGGCAAGATAATATATTTTAATTTATTTTTTTCATTTTTTATTTTACGTATTTTTCCTGTGAAGTTTAGCTCTCTTATAAACGACGGTATACCACTTACTATCAAGACAACTTGTTTTAAGTTCCAAGTTAACAATATAAACAGATGGTTTGATAATTAAATTGTGCTTTATATATCTTGTTTACAATTATAATAACTTCTCTCTTTAAGCTCTTTTTGAAAAAAAATCGTTCGGGGAGGGACCGCTATTTATTTCTGTCGCCAAGCAAGAGTATAGTTTCTCGTGTAATTACAATAAGATCCTTAGGATGCTCTACAGGTTAGTAAAAAATATAACTCTATGCCTAAGCTCACTGAAATTAAATAAGCTCCAGTTGGTTACACGCCACTAATATGGTCTTTAATAACAACCTATTAAAATAAAATAAATTCTGCATGATATCCACAAAAGGTTGTCAGTAGGCACCTGATGACATACTACATAGAATCTCTACTTCCTATATATGTCAACAAACATAAGTCAAAGTTAGTTAATAAGCTTGCAGGTCGACGAATGCAGGAGAATACATTGTACAACGTGTTTTTAGCATGTCCTGCGAAGTGTAGCTCTCTTATTGACGACGGTATTCCACTTACCATCAAGTGGACTCCTTTTCGTTAACTATTTCTATATAAAAATAACAATACAAACTTCACTATACCAGTAAGCAGTTAAACTTTACATAACGATTTACCCAACCGCATTGGCTGTTAGCGCAGCAAATGGCGCGAGGCAGCACAATTTGTTACACGCACCATTGCAGACAAACTACGCTTTCTTGTTTGTACTTTTCTGTAAGCGCGTCTCTTGTTGAAACTTATGTTTGTTCGAATTATTAAATGGAGTTTTAAGTTTAAAGTTGAAATTGTAAAATTTTGGATTGTGTTTTTGGGTGGTTTGTACTAGTATTTTTGATGTTTGTATGTCTCGTAGGGATAGATAGATAAATTGTTGTGAAATTGAAGTTTTGTTAACCGTTTGAATTTCATTATAATTATTTACGTCAAGTCAATATAATAACTTTTTAAATAGTTTTGTGAATATTACGAAAATATGTGGGTTGGGTCACCATTCAATTCCACGCGTACATATCTGTTCTATAAACAACCAAACAAACAACACGAAAATAATTGCTATAAATTTCTAAAAACTTTAAAACATTCATTATATTTAACCCTAACAGCCTGTATGACTATTGATTTTATCATGTATTAAGTCAATTAGTTAATTGATGTCAAATTTTAATTAATTATTTTAAACTTTGAAAAATTTCACAATTCACGATAACTTTAATAGTTAAAAAAAATATAATAGCTCGTCCTGTCCCAGGAGGCAGGATCTACTCCAAGCACTTACCCTAATACAATTTTTATTGAAATTAATTACTCAGGGAATAATGCCTGAATAATAATTCTTTATACGGGTAATCATGATTAAAACGTACTTTTGATGACGAGGAAAATTAATTTCATTTATTTTTCTTTTAAATTATCTACATTCCTAGGGGATAGGTGGAATAGTTTAAAGTAATCTTACTATTATAAATGCGAAAGTTTGTATGAATGTTTGTTTGGATGTTTGTTCCTCCACTGAACGCCGCAACTACAGAACCGATTTGGCTGAAATTTGGAATGGAAATAGATTTTACTCTGGATTAACACATGGGCTAATCTCATCCCGGAAAAATCCATAGTTCCTGAGGGATTTGTGAAAAACTAAATTTCACGAGGACGAAGTCGCGGGCGTCCGCTAATGGAAAATAATGAAGTTCCTTTTGATAAAGAATTGCAGAAAAAATTAATTGAAGCAAAAAAGTGTAAGCGAAGTGAATTGAAGTGAAGCGATAATCAAGTGCGGTCATCAATATTAATAACTCGACTCAAAACTCCCGATACTGAAATTTGCTGAATTCTATGTTTCTTTGCTCCAGAGAGTGGTCTAAGTAAAGAGCGGTTTGGTCGGTTAAATAATACTAGCATTGTTCTAACTGGCCTGCACACACTCGACGTGCGGCACGGGAAGTAGTGAGAAAAGGAGGCAGAGATGTAGTGTGACCACGTTACTCGTCCTGCGTACCGCTGTCTATATTATCGGTTTTAGAGCATGAGTTAAAAGACATTACGCAGCGTTGCGATTAATCGCGCAAATATAGCAGTGTGTAGGCAGAGAGGGCATCGCGAGGGGCTGCGCAAGGAGCATAGTGTGGCTGTGGCCTTTGGTTTTTATAAAATGTATTTATACCATTGCCAGCCGAAGTACGTTTACTGCTCGACGCAGGCCTTTTTTAAGGACTTCCAAACACCACGGTTTAGAGCTGCCTGTACCCAGAGACTTTTACTCGCTATCTGACATAGATCCACCTAGTGGGAAGTCAAGCAACACTGCGCTGTCCGTTACGGGTCGCCATTGAAACAACATCCTTTAAAATGTCCTTCTTTATTAACCCATATTCGGCTCACTGCTGAGCTCGAGTCTGCTCTCAGAATGAGAGGGTTAGGCAAAATAGTCTACCACGCTGGCCCAATGCGGATTGACAGATTTCACACGCAGAGAATTAAGAAAATTCTCAGCGTGTTTCCTCACGATGTTTTTCATTCACTGTTTGAGACACGTGTTTAATTCCTTAAAATGTACATAACTGAAAAGTTGAAGGTACATGTCCCAGACAGAATTCGAACCTACACCCTCTGAAATCGGAGGCAGAGGTCATATCCACTAGACTTTTCACTTTAGATATCACTTTTAGATGTTTACGGTGTTAAAATATAATGTTTTTAGTAGCATTCAAATACAATATAAAGTTATTATTATTAAAAAGAATCTTGTACTGTAATGTGTCCCGCTTTCTCGCTAAGAGATATCTGTAACAATGTAATCAAGCCGCCATCGCTGAGTGACGTCACTCCCCCCCCCCCTGGATTCCACTCTGTAACTCAGTTATAGGCAAAAGCTTCTCCATTGGCATAATAAAACGCTTTCAGATATGATTGCTTTTCCTTGGGTTATTTATGTACAAGTTGTTTCAGGCAATGATATTTTATACTATAGATCGGTTACGTCCCTACAAAATCACCGCAAAAAGTGATCCGAACAATAGTCTACAATACTAAGCGCACGAATGCACAATTTTGTCTTTAATTCCATTATATATTTATGTATATATCGTTTATACACTTCCTGAACACACAACTCGACATTGTAGACGATATTTAGGTATTATTTGTTTAAATAGCGTTCGTTGTTGACCACAACTAACATTGAGTTGACTATAAATTTCCTCTTTTGGGCGCCTTATTGTTCATGCGCTGGTAACATCTAACAGTAGTAATATATTAATATCATTGGCCATCGGCATGACACTTCATTTTTCTTAAAGTACATTTTTCAAAGTAACTTGAAGGAACAAGTATAATATGTTATATGTTTGTTTGTCCGATTTAACGCTCCATTTGGTAAGGATTAGTTAACTTGACGTCACGAAACAGTAAAAATATAGACCAGCATGGCCGACAGCGTTGTGAAATTAAAATATGAAAAAAAAATACGAAAAAAAATTTTCAACTAAGTAGAACTATAATGAACTTAAGAACATTTAAAATAAAAAATAAAAAATTGATGGTGTGCTCATGTAAGCCGCGTAAAAGAACATCTTTCTACCTCACCTCAGCACGTTTTCTGTGCTAACAAATAACGTTTACACAAAAGCCATAAACAACAATGCGCCGGACATCGTTTTCCATTTCCTCCAACACTCAAATAAAGAAAATAATGAAAAATCCCTGTCACGGCAAAATCTCATTAGTTGTGCACGAGGCTTTATTGTTGGCGCACGTTGGACCTCGTGCGCCAAACGTTTGCGACTGCGACAGTCAGACGTACTTCATTTTATGAAGAGTTAACTTATCAGCCCACACTGAGAAAAATATGCTACTTAAATGAGCTACTTACGTAAGAGCTTGAATATTAAAGAAAGAAAGAAATATAATTTTTATTTGGTAAGTAAAAACGACCGACTTCGTCCGCGTGAAATTCAGCTTTTCACGAATCCCGCGGGAACCATAGATTTTTCCGGGATAAAAGTAACCTATGTGTTAATCCAGAGTAAACTTTATTTCCATTCCATATTTCAGCCAAATCGCTTCGTAACCGCAGCGTAAAGGAGGAACGTTGAACATACACACACACATACACACACACACTTAGACACAAACTTTCACATTTATAATATTAGTGTGATGTGATTAGTGTGAAGTGAGATGTGATGTGATGTAAGGTGAAGTGTGATAGTGTGAAGAATGATGTGATAATAAAAAGAAAATCACACTGACCAAATAAAGGTATAAAGCACTCAGCATAAAGATGCAGCGCTGGTTTTGAGTGGAAGCCTTTAAAAGGGTGAAAGCCTTTATTAGTACTTACTACGAATATAACATACTAATATAAATGCGTATTATACACTTTGCATAAATACTCAGTAAATGGTAATAGAAATAGTGCAGCTTACGGTGCGGTTTAGAAACAACACCATGTCTAATAAGAAAGCAAATCATTATTTATTTGCTAAATGTGGTACATGTTTTGATCTTTAAATTATTGAATTACCTAAACATTCAACTAACATAGTCTGCAAATTTTCTTTTACAGTATTATTTCATCAGTTATTATAACATATTTTACATTTCTGACGTGAAAATTTACAATAAAAATTTCATCTTGTCCTACATATTATTACCTAAAAGCACTTGTATTTATCTTTATTGTTAGGTTTTTATTGTACTAGCAAACCATAAGTTACTATAAATTTAACTATAAAGAGAACAAAAAAGCTTTAATATGATAGAAGCTTGTATACAACATGGTGCAGCTACAAGCGTTATAGTGTGTGGTTAACTTTGTATTTTAATCTAAGAATGGCGGTCCAGGAATGTTTTTTTTCAGTAAATACTCCTGTTACAGATAAGTACGTTAGCTAATTATAGAGTTCGTAATGGCTGTGGAAGGTAGTAGTAGTAGTAGTTTTTCTCAAACGCTGAAGGAAAAACATCGTGAGAAAACCTGCATACCAGAAAATTTTACTTGGAAAATAGAAAATATCGAAATATTATGTTTTTTAGTTAGACGGTTGAGGATCTAGGTCATTGAGGCTGAAGGCACGCGATGCGTTGCGGCGCCGCATCGCAAATAATTCACCGTATCAGTGAGCACACGAGCGTTGCGGCGCCGCAACGTTGTTGATGTCGCATCGCGCCGTAGCAGCGTTGGACAGTCGGTTAATAAAGTAATGTTATGACGCATAGACAACTGAGCGGTGCCGCTCCGACGTCGCAACGAATTCACCCCTCCCCGCCTCGTCTCGGTGGTTGCAAGTCCGGTGCGGCGCCACAACGCATCGTGTGCCCGCGCTCTAAAAACCTTTCAAAGCCGCTCCAAACTGCATAATTGGCTACCGTACCTACTTACCTATTGTAGAAACGTGGGGACAAAGGAGATGTCAGGTCCACTCTTGTACGCCGTATCATTAAAATTTAAAAAATACAAGGAGGTCGTTAAAATTAAAATAAGTGAATAAATCTATCTAAATAAAAAGAAGTAAATAAAATTCAAACCCAAGTTTTTGTGTTATATCAAGATGGCACCCTTAAAGCAACTATGACATGACAATTGACAGCAAAAGTCAAATCGATTACTGCATTGAATACGTCATCAATCCGCCATTGTTACCCATATAAGTGTTTCATTTCTCGGGAGAAATTAAATATTATTTCAAAAGAATTAAAGTAAATTCGTAGATTTGTGTAATCAAAAATAGTTAAAAAAATATATTTTCTTTTATTTCCGCCAGGGTACAATGACTGATCCTGTGCTCCATACAATTTTGGACCAACTCCTTTCTTTCATAGAATGAGGTAAGTCTGGCTGTGACAAGTTCTCGTTCTATTTCCTTTCAGAAGAAATTAATGAACGTATCCTTGGGCACATCTCGGCCAATATTTGTTCACACACGAAGAGAATTAATGAATGTAATCCTAAAGGTTTTCACGAGCTCCGACGCAAGTGCGCGAAACGCTTTATTGTGAAAATATGTCCGTCCTATTAAGAGATAAGAAAGATTAATATACGTTCGCGAAACAGCTATTTAGTATCTGGAATATAAAATAGCTTTCGTACTTTTAAGGTCTCTGTATGTTGTACGAAAGCCGTCTTAAATTAAATACGTACAACATATTCATGTAATCTTTTGATCTACTCTAAGTACTGAGTCAAGTATGTTTACTTATACGACAATACTTTGTTTTCTAGAAAGTTAGACCTCCTGTTTAATTGGTTCTTATAGTATGTATGAGAATTAACATTAACAACCCTACCCTACAGTACTCATTTTTTGGTAGTAGTATATTAAAAAAATTCATGTGTTAGTACTACTACTAGTTTCGGGATAACTCTGTCCCAAATATCATTTTTTATGCAATATAGGCTTGCGCTTGATTACATTGAAGCATGAATGCGGCTTAAGTTACAAACCTAGACGATGCCTATTCACTCTCGCTTTGAAGGTGTTTACAATATAGGAAACACAAACTTCGGGCATTCCAAATTTTGGCTGTGTGAATTAGAAATGTGGATGCAAACTATTACTACTGTATAGATTTCAAAAAGAGTATTTATTGTATTATAATTACTTCTACCTCTCAGTTTTGCAGTTCAAGAATAAAGTAACATAATTTACCTCGGGCTCACTTTAGTATAGTAGCTATAATCAGTAACATAATTTAGCTAAAGCTGAGTTTAATAACTTCATTCACACAAATAAAATTAAATCTCACAATACAAAATCCTTCACGCATAAAGCAAGCAGCCATTTTCCTCCCGCAATTGAAATGTAATCAACCCAAATTACCAGCCTCAGCGCGTTCAAAACTACCTTCAATTTGAAACGGAATTTTGTTCTCACCGACTCAAGTGGCGGCAACTTTACCTGAAACAGAAAACTTTGGTGAGACTAACTTAAGAGTTAAGCTGTGTGGACTTGAGACTCCGAGATTAATTATTTTCGGGAGGAGAGGATTCTCAGTTCCGTTTGGAGCGAAAACTTCGTCTTATTTATTTATATTTATACTTGAGAGATACATAGTAACACGTATACATGATACATAGTTAGATACATAAGATAGATAGTTAGTATATCACCCGGACGAGGGCGTCCGGACTGTTACACTCAAGCCAAAATACCCTTCCCGAACGGCCCTCTAAGCCGAGGTTCGAGTCTCAGAGGAGACGCCCTTACAGAACCGATCCGCCCATCTACTCTGCTTCTGCATTCGGACCCCATCAGGCGATGCTTCTGCATTCGCTCAAACCTCTCGGTGACGCCGCTGAGGTCCTATAAGGAGCCTGCGGCACTTACACAATCAGAAAAAAAATAGTACAAAGCAACGATTGATGTTGGGGTTTCAAGGTGGTAATATATCAACCCCGCACTGGAAAGCGCAGTGTCGACAAATGTCATCGGGCAACAGGGAGCCGCTGGATACAGGGACTTATAGATCATGGGATTTGGAACTTCTAGGACTCTAGTAGCGGATATCTACTAGTCGTAGTCAGCCATTTGCTGATACTAGTATAGTGAACGAAACCGCTACAGTACCGGCAATTTCGTTATTATCATTTAATTACAAAATTACTGAACCAATTTTCATGAAAATTAAATGGAACCAATCTGGATGTGTACTATTTCAAACACAAAAATATTTTTTAAAATTGGTTGAGAAATGACCAAGTTATGAGCTAAGAAACAATAAAAAAATGCATCTAATTGAGGACCTCATTTTTTGAAGTCGTTTAAAAATAAATTTAAAACGGAATAGATGAAATCGCTTCATCTCACAGATTGGACGTCGCACAAACTCGAGTAAAATATAAACTCCTCCAGCACAGTTCTCGTTAATTGACTTCTTAAAGCAATTAATTGACCGCCAGCCGCCCGCTCTCAGCTCTAGAGTAGAGATGACATCGTACGTGACACTACGTGACGTAGGTTGCACCTTTCTTTCTAGTTCAGTAGTTAGTTTAGCCTTCTGATCATGAGAACTGAAATTTGAATCCAGGGTTGGGCTATGAAATGTTTACATTTTATTTTTCTAAAATTTTCAGTAGCAGCCAGAGAATTGTAATTTGATGGTGCATCTTAGACCGTGTTAGGCCATGGATCCATTTTAGTGGTGTTATCATAGTCAAACACTAATATTATGCTGATAAATCCACTTTTAGGGTTCCGAACGTACGTAGTACAAAAACGGAACCCTTAAAATATCACTCGCGCACATTTTAATATCTGTCTGGTTTCTCCGAATGTACTAGACCAATCTAGTTGATATTTGGTACATATGTCAATTCTTGTAACCCTAATACATGGATGTATCGTGAATAGGTAAAATTCTAATATGGAAAGTTAAAAAAAAAAACTTTTACAAACTTCATCGTGTGATACATCAAATGAAAGGTTATAAGAATTTCAAAAATATTTTTTTTCTTTATCATTAACATTGGTAAAAATACAAGTCAGTCCGCTCATCTTTAATCATCACTTACCATTATGTGAGGTTGTAGTCAAGGTCTAATTTGTAAAGAATAATAAAAAGAAAACTGCAGCTTATGCATAAAAAGTAACAAAGTCATGAATTCGTAACATTCATTTTAAATATTCGACTTTAATTATCATCATTATCTCATAACAACCTGACATTTCAAGAGTGTTTGGAAACTAAGCCTATTTACCATTTTAAATAAATTAAATTTAGCTTTAGACGATTTTTTCCCCGTAGAACACGATTTCGAAGTATACTTACACTACTTGAACTCACGTGTGTATACGTTTTAAAGCTCAAAAGTAATTAAGTTCAATAAGTAATGAGTGCAGTGGTAGTATGAGTGCAAAGTCCGCGGAATGTAATCATTTCGTATTACAGAGATAAGGCGATTACCGCGGTAATCTTCCCCTCTTAAATATTTGTGGCTCTCGTATCGTGCGGATTATTCCAACGGGCCGAGCACTGACCATTTTATCTATACGTTATACGAGGCTCTCTTTATAGGAGATATTTGAAGCTTTAACCCACCATGCTGATCCAAGCGCTTAGTTGCAATCACACCTGATGGTAAGCGATGATGCAGCGTATGGTGGAACGCGCTTACCTGCTCATTGCCTATTCACTCTTGACTTGACTAGGGTGAAACAAAGTTGAAACAAAGTTAAAACTGTGTATATAATCCTACTTATATTATAAACGCGAAAGTTTGTATCGATATATGTTTGTTTGAATGTTTGTAACTCTTTAACGGCGCTAGGTACTACTGAAGCGATTTGGCTGAAATTTAGAATGGAAATAGATTTTACTTTGGATCAATACTTAGGCTACTTTTTATCCCGAAAAAATCCATGGAACCCCGAGATTTGCGAGAACTAAATGATTTTGATGGTATGAATGTTTGTTACTCTTTCACGCGTCGGCTACTGAACCGAATCACCTAAAATTTGAATTAGAGATAGATTATAGTTTGGATTGACACATAGGCTACTTTTCATCTCGGAAAAATCCATGGTTCTGGCGGGATTTGTGATAAACTGAATTCCAGGAAGACGCGGGCTTTTGCTAGTGTTTTAAATAAATTATTCTTGCGTTTGACCATGGTCTCTACTGATAGTAAGTGTCGGGAACAGAACACGCTTTCTCCTATTGCTATCTTCATATGTTGATATATTTTTTTTATCTTTATCTTTACACAAAAGTGCAAAAATAGAAAAATCTACGTTAAAAGACTATAACCTTATTTATGCCTTTCTTTGTAAATTGACAAACTTACTTATAATATGTAATATTCATGAAACATTATTATTTTTGGAGTTTATTTTCTCCATCCACTATAGTATTATGTAAAAACATAAAGTATAAACATTTATATAAGATAGGTATATTCAATGCGAAATCGCTTACGAATCGTAGCGTTTAAGGTTTTAAAACGACAATTATGAATATCAACGTAAAAACTGTTCGCGCATTTAAAAGGAAATATACGTAAAATATCATTTTCATTTCGCATCGACTCCGACCACCTCATTAGTGCCCGGCGGGTGTGACGTCACGTTATAGTCTAGGAGCGGCCGCATTATATTGTCGGCGCTGTTAACGAAGTTAGATTAATACGACATAACGATGGACGGAGTAAGCTGTTGCTCGTAGGGATATACACAAATCATACATTGCACATTGCTCTGGATTTTTTACACAGCCACCACAGACGTGTGACAGCTTCAAAATGTTAACACAGTAAAACTAAGGTTGGCTTTTAACTTCAAACTGTTTTTATCGCATATCAGATGTGATTATTACTCGTATGTATAAATTTATTAATAGTCAAACAAGATTTTTTTTTAATTCGAGCTACGAAAGTAGATACATCAATTACTGCTTAAAAAAAATAAGCGCTTTCAAGCGCTATAAAACGTGATAATTTAAATCAAGTAATATTAAAATCCGATAATAATATACTGTTTATTACTCGTGCTGCACTAAACACAATGCAGATTCTCTAATTCTCAGAAATTTTAATGAATTTTTTTTTTTTTTTTTTTTTTTTTTTTTTAATTTATTTGGGTTAACAAACAGTAAACGATAAGATTACAATTCAAAAAATTACTGACATTAAGACTAAATCGTTAACCTACACCGTTAACCACAGATTAATATAATTAATACAAGAAAAGTGAAATATTAAAAGTGAAGTGATATTGAAAGATTAAGCTACTTATACATTAGATTTTAAATTTTTTGTGACAATTGTTTTTTGAATTTACTTGGACGAGTATCAGAATATAAATCAACGTAGGTATAATTATCATTATAGTTTCGCATTAGCGCATACATTGGCGAACGCTTTCCAGTGTTAGTACGGCATTTACCTATAGCAAACAATGGTTTTTTAATTCGCATTTGTGTAAGACGTGGAACTCTATAATTTAATTTATTATTAATAGGTATGCAGTCATACTTTCCATGACAAATGTCATAGAGGAGCAAAGCCAATAGCTGAGTGCGTCTAGTCTTAAGTGAATGAATATTGTATTTTTCAAGAAGATAATCATACGAGCTATAATTTCTAAAGAATTTGAAGTTTACACGTTTTAAGTATTTCTTTTGTACTGATTCAAGGGCTTCAATATACTTCTGGTAGTACGGATTCCATACCGATACAGCATATTCCAATTGCGAACGTATAAGACTCTTGTAAATGTAAAGAAAAGTTGATGGTCGGGTAAACTCCATACAACTTCGCATAACAAAACCATACATTTTAAAAGCTCTGTTGACAATATTATCTATATGAATATCCAAATGTAATTTTGAATCCAAAACTACACCAAGATCTTTAACGCTGTCTGCTGAGTCTAATTCTGTACCACAAAGTTTGTATTGAAATTTACTAACAACTTTTTTTTTTGTAAATCGAATTAATTTACATTTATTTAATGCTAAACTTAATTTGTTTTCCTTGCAATATGTTGAGAAACGGTCTAGATCTTCTTGGATTTTAACATGATCGTACAAATTTCGAATTGAGTAGTAAATTTTTAGGTCATCAGCATATAGAAGTATGTTGCTATGCTGGAAACACGTATTTACGTCATTTATAAATAGAATAAATAAAAGAGGACCTAATATAGAGCCCTGTGGCACACCAGAGGTTACAGGAACGAAAGCCGATTCAAAACCATTAACAACAACTTTCTGTGTACGGTTAGAAATATAAGATTTAAACCAACGCCAAAGACTGCCTCGAATTCCATTATAAGCTAGTTTATTTAGCAAAATTTTATGATCAACTCTGTCGAAAGCCTTTCGGAAATCTGTATATATACTATCTGTCTGAATATTTGTGTCTATTGCTTCAAAAAGGTATGTCGTATAGATTAAGAGGTTGGTGGTAGTAGACCGTTTTTGAACAAAGCCATGCTGCTGCTCGATTATTTTCCCATGTAGCGAGGGATAAACACTTTTATGCACGAGACGCTCGAAAAGCTTTGACAGAGCCGGTAATATTGAGATCGGACGATAGTTCTCAATATCTCTCCTTGAACCACTTTTGTGCACGGGTACGATACGAGCTGATTTCCAAATAGAAGGAAAAATTCCCTCAGAAAGACAACGGTTAAAAATATGGTGAATGGGCTCAAAAAGCGAGTTTGCAGCCTCTTTTAAGAAGACAGGCGGCAGATTGTCAATGCCTGAGCCTTTTGATACGTCTAACAAACGAAGTTCGTTAAGAACTTCTTCTTTCGTTAACGTAATATTACATATTGATAGATCAGATTCAGTGTTTTTATCTGGAAGGTTATTTATATCATAACCTGCACTTATGTCGGAAGGTTCAAAGACAGAACTGAAAAAGGTTGAAAAGAGACTACATATATCTTCTGGAGTGCTAGCATTATTATCTTTATAGTACATAACGTCTGGTATTATGGTTTGACTCTTTTTACTGTTTATATAGGTCCAAAAAAAGTTGACATTATTCTTAATACTATTTTCCACCGCGGCCATGTAGTTACGATAGCAAATTTGAGATCCAGTCTTGAATCTTTCCCGATACAAAGAAAAATTACATTCATCAGTCCTGTTGCCATATACTTTCCATTTTATCCAGGATTTATTTTTATTTTTAAATATGTGTACAAGAGCACGCGAAAACCATATGGGATACTTGGATGATTTTACACATTTAGTAGGCACATGTTTTCTTACGACATTATAAATCAATTCATAAAACTTGGCCACCATGTCTTCAATATTTTCGCATCTATATATTACACTCCAGTCGATATTTAAAAGCTCCTTGTTAATTATTGTGAAGTCAGCTAATTTGAAGTTATAATCGATACGAGGTTTTGTTTGAAGGGGTGCAATATTATCTTTTAACGGTGTAAGAATGTAAAACGCCGGATGACACTTATCTAATGGAACAAGAGGCATTTGTGCTCTAAGTGGTTTGCAATTTTGAATATTTGTCACAAACAAGTCGAGAAGTCTGTCCTTGTCATTTTTAAAAATGTTAAGTTGATTACCATCCGTAATCGATAAAAAATTTAATAGGTATTTATTGGCCAAGCAATAATTAGGATGTACAATTGGTCGCGCAAACATATTATTGTGTACTACCCAGTCGAGAGTTGGTAAATTAAAATCCCCTGCAATAATAAAATTACTTACACCGGGTGACTGGATAACATAGGATAGATAATCGAAGTAATTAGCGTATATTTCAGAGTTGAGATTCGGAGGCAAATAGACGGCGCTAATAATGCAACAATAATTACGAGCGCGCAGTTCGAGCAAAACATATTCTATTAGAGGCGGCGGGAGGGGCGGCGCGGGCGCGGTACTCAGTGCGCACTCGGCCACAGGCAGCTCCCTGCGCACAGCCACAAGTACCCCGCCTCCGTCCCGCTTACCGCAGCGATCGAGTCGCCGATCGCAACGAAACACTCGATACCGATTGTCAATAAAGCAACTATCGGCTACCCGTTCCTGCAACCATGTTTCTGTCAAAATTATCACGTCGTAGTTATGCTGTAAAATATTCATATAAATATTGTTAAGTTTGGTGTTTAGACCCCGACAATTTTGATAATAAATAGATAAGACACATTTATTCATAATGGAATATTTGTACAAATAAATACATATTAATAAACGATGTAAAGAAAAATCTTAAGAATTGTCTTTGTAAGTTCAAACCCGAATCAGCACAAAAAAAGTAAAAGTTGGTATATTGAACAAATATAATCGTTACGCACGTATAACTTACATTACTATTAATAGTATATTTGCATACCTCAAGGAAAGCATCGCACAATATAAAAGTATTAAACCACAATACTAACATGTGGTGATAAGTTAAAAACAGCAGGATATGATAGTATAATTTTATATAGTTTTCTGAATGAATGGCATGTAAAATTCCTAAAGTGTAATAATATACATTATATAATCTTGGCAAGATCCCTTTGGTGTCTGATTGCAATGATAGGCGATGTCTCGGATTTGCGTGTAAGGACGGTACCATGTTTAATCCATACAAATTTATGTTTTTTTTCGAGGGCCTTTTCCCGACACTGTCGAAATAAAATTTTATTCGCTAAAGTTAAATGCTCATTGCAATAGATAGTGTGCGGTTGTCCGCTTATTCCAAGTTTGTTTGAGTCCACTCCTTTTTTCGCTTTGAAAGCTGCGATGAAATGATGAATAAAAAGGAATATAAAAATATCTGTGATCTCTTGGTCTAGTATATTTAACGAGGGTGAAAATAAAATTTTACATCCTCATAAGATGCGTGATGAAATATTTGACTACGCGATTGCTCTCGTGAGGCTCTTACGGTTCGTCGGAGCTTCATTTTGAGGTTCGATTTGCTTTTACTTCTATTTTGTTTAAGAAATGTACTTAGACTAGTTAGAATATGATGAAAATAAAAATATTTTTTCGTATTCAAAACGATTTGAATCACACTACGTGTAGCTTTCTTTAAAGTAATTGTAGCCTTCTGATTGTCTTTTACTGTCGGCAAGTCGCGATGACCATACTAATGTTTAGTGGAAAAAATATTGCCTACGTTAGCTAATCACTATCTAACAATTCCATGTGTATAAAGGCAGGTCATCCGATAAAACTGATCGTGTGTTGGTCGCAACGTGCATCACATCATGCGTTGAGAGAGTTAGCGCTGCAGGCACGTGAACTTATTGTATGTGTGTGTATTAGCATAATAGTACTGAATACTAAATGATATGTCTAGTTGTTGAAGTCTGTTTGGCTTTGGTTAAAGAAGTAAACAGTAGAAAGTTAACAGATAGTGCATTGGTGTGTAAAAACGAACTTTCTAGAGCAGGCGCACTAACATACAAAAGTACAAATCTTTTCGCTTAATAATATTAGTGTAGTAATACGAGTTTTACAAAACCATAGTAAGAGTATTGAATAGTAAAATTTCTATAAAATTACTAAAACACCTCTAAACCTAGGTCTCGGAAGCTGTTTTATGTTTCTCCGTATAAAAGGAAAAATAACTCTTGGTTTCATGGATATTGGATAAAGCTTTTATGAGTTTTGAGTTTGAGAGATACAAGCGAACGGAAATTTGAAGATGTAATCAATAATCAATTGCTGGATAAAATAAGGCTTTACCTACTGCGGTGAAATAGAAAGCTTCTTCTTGGAGGATTTCATATTATCTAAACAACGCCTGGATAAAATTTAAAGGAATAATTTTCCTGTAACTATAAAAAAAGTGTGTGTCAGCTCCGACGCATGAATGGTGTATGTTGCCCCGCAGCATACACTATGTACGTCTCAATAGTTACGCCTGAAAAGTGAAAAGTGCGCAACCAAGGAGCAGCAGGCCAGCAGCGCACGGTGAAAGGTGTGCAGAATAGGTTACGCACAAGAAACGTAACGCATTTTACTGCCCATATTTTTTTCCAAATTTCAGCCAAATCGGTTCGGTAGTTGCAGCGTTAAAGAGTAACAAACATCCAAACATCCATACAAACTTTCGCGTTTATAATATTAGTAAGATATACATACATACAAGAAACGCGCGAAACACATAACCCTTGTTGCAGTCGGGTAATAAAATAGTGATGTAGTAAAATCAGTACATAACATCGAAACACAAAACATCGATTAAAATGTAAAATATACCAAATCCGTTGTATCCGATAGCTCAATATACAGATTCTACCAAAACAAATACTTTGAGAAAATCCGGTCAGCGAATATTTCATAACAAAATTCCGCTTTCAAAATATGCGCATGTCATACCAGGCGAGTAACTTTTTTGAAAACGTACTAACTTTTGCCAATATTTCACCGTCACTCTGAAAATGTCGATCGGTACAGGAAAATATGGTTTATTACACAGGCGTAGCATTTAAAATCGTCTAAAAACGCGCGTCACATTCGATACATGTAACGGGTAAACTGAAGTATACTTTATGTCGTGAGATCTAAAGTTGAAATTCATTTGACGTTGGTTTGTAGTTTTGCACTCTAGTCTTTTCGGTCAGTAGTTAGTAGTTAGGGAGTAGTTTCTACTTTTTCCGTTGCGACCATTCCACAATGTTTTTTTTTTTAGTTTTTTACGGTTTTGGGATGAGTTCGGGTGTGGACGGGCTCAGTTTATTTTTAGCTTTTACTGTTTCAGAAACGAATCAATTAATTTTATAACAGTTCGATTAACAATTTGCAATTTTATGCACTTTTGTAATAATTCGTTTTTAATTTTGTTAGGGTTCCGCACCTTAAAAGGAAAAACGGAAACAGTTTATCCGTGTGTCTGGCAAGACTTCTTAACTCGGGAAGCGGAAAAAAAGGGTTTATATGCAAGTAACAACGGATTTTGAATTGAGTTGACTGTGTCATGCGGGGTATTGTATGAAAGCGTTAAAACAAGTTATTGTTTAATTTTTTTGTTGAGAAAGAATACAATAAGGAACTTAACCTAATAACTACACAAACCATGCCCACGTGGAATGGCAATAATACTTGGGTACGGAATACTGTTTAGGATTCCGTACCCAAAGGGTAAAACGGGTCCATATTACGAAAACTCCGATGTCCGTCCGTCCGTTCGTCCGAGTATCACATCTATATAAAGGGGTTCCCATACACCAAATAATTTTTTCGCAGTTTTTTATTGATAATGGTAGGGAACCCTTTCTGCACGAGTCCAACACGCACTTGTCCGGTTTTTCATTATAATATTGCTGTAAGTAGTCTGACTTTGCTTTATATATTTAGATAATCCCTGTACATAATATATAAATGTTCTTGAGTGATATAAATAATATAAAGCTGTGGACCCTCCATAAAGCAAATTTATTTATAAGCCCAATTTATATTCCTCGGACAGCGCAGACGTAAGACAGATTCTAGTCACCGCAGACACTCTCCGACTGTCCACTGTGGTTTCACTCTAAATAATAAAAGTAGGTATTTTATTATTTCGGGATAAAACTAAACAATATATTTGATTAAATCTTACAATATTTTTATAATGTACTCGCCGACGTTACTACCGTTCCCGGAAAATACATAGTTCAGTTAGATCCAGAGATTACCCACCTACAATACCAAAAACTTTACCTCTTTATAATATTGGTATAGCTTTTACTATTATTTCTATTAAATAACAAATATAATAACTAGCTTTTGGCCGCGATTTCGCCTGTAGGGCTATTCTGTTAAAATGATTTTATAAATTGATACTGTGCCTACTGCATCTGATAATATCGTGTTAGGCGGAGAGAGATATAGACGAATTCGAAACTCATCATGTCGAGTTAGGTACACACTTTTGTCAGTGTCAGTTATGAAAACCTACTAATCTATACTCTACTAACACTACTCTCTAATCTATACTAATATTATAAAGATGAAGAGTTTGTTTGTTTGAACAACACTGAAAGGATTTGAAAAATTCTGTCAGTGTTAGATAGCCCATTTATCAAAGAAGACTATAGGCTATATTTTATCCCCCTATTCCTACGGAAACGGTAACCACGCGGGTGAAACCGCGCGGTGTTAGCTAGTATTTTAACCATTTAGTAGTTTACAGTTAGTATGTTTGAATGCGCTAATCTCAGGAACTACTGGTCTGATTTGAAAAATTTTTTCAGTGTTGTATAGCCCATTTATCGAGGAAGGCTATAGGCTATATATTATCCCCGTATTCTAACGGGAACGGGAGCCACGCGGGTGAAACCGCGCGGCGTCAGCTAGATTACAGTTTATAACATAATGGGTAATGATAAAATATTCATGAAAACATTGTACTCTGTAGTCTGTATTCAAGATAAAGCAAGCAGTTCTAATGGAAATTCTCCATTTTCGGAACAATAACAACAGCTGCCACTTGACTGTCTGGTTGGTCCAGTGCTTAGATGTTGTTTCGGATCACGAGGTCAATTTAACATAAAAAAAATGCTTATCAATGTGTTCATATGCAAAGTTGATTTATTCCACCGTCCGAACTATAAAGGACGTATAAATCAATTTGTCGATAGTCTACGCCGCCCAAGACGGCCGCCATTAGCATACAGATGGTCGCAGTGATCGAGTCGCAAGTCTGGATTAGCCGAACTTATTTTTCGCAATATCGAGTAATAAGGTTTCACTATAAATGGAGATTTTTTTATAGCTTCAGCTCTAAGGCTATAGGAATTAAATTTAAAAAATCTAGCCAATCCCCAGTTGTTGGACTATAGCGATACACTCTTACCACATAATATTCACCAAGTTTTTTTTTATTTTTATTCTTTACAAGTAAGCCCTTGAGTACAACCTCACCTGATCTGTAAGTGATGAAGCAGTCTAAGATGGAAGCGGGCTAACTTGTTAGGAGGAGGATGAAAATCCACATTCCTTTCGGTGCCGATGCCGTGTAGAACATGGCATAATGGTACAAACTTCACCTCTTTATATAATAAGTGTAGACAACAACTTATACAATTGCTTATAACTTATGACAGTTATTTTGAAATCACAGAAGTACACTTAAATTTTATTTTTATTGATTAAAATCAAAAACTTTGATATAATTTAATAATTTGATTAAATAAACAAAACAAAAAAGATTAATCGGCCAAGTTGTTCTTGATTTTTAGGTAAATTAACAGAACAGCTATTCATTTCAATATTCATTCATTGAGATATTTTGAGTTAGGTTGTAGCGGGTGTTTGTAAGGGTGGTAATTTAAGTCAACTTCCGCCCTTCAACGGCCTGTGTACAAAGGGTGGGGGCAGGGTGAATCGGAAATTAACATCTTTGCTTGGGCTCACGAATTAATTAATTAATAATAATAATTGATTAATTAATAACATTATTTAATAATGATTTTGTAACTGCCCGAATCCAGTGGTTGGCCTATTTGACTTCCAAACCTGAGGGGGTATGAAATACTGAGTCATTTGAAGTAAAACTTCTTAACGCTCGACTTGGGGAGTAAGAATGAATGTGTTACGAAAAGTGTAATAACGGGCGCACAGACGTTGAGAGAGAAAGCTAGAGCTAAAGAAGCTTTAGTTCAGTCGTGTGGTATTGCACACTTGATTTTTTTTTTTTTCATTTTTTCTAGAAATTCTTCTTTTATTCTCCGCCCAGAGATCGAAGTTTCTTGGTTACATTCCAATGCTTCAGAGAGCATTTGAAGTCCGATCATTATTATCATTCATCCGGAGGTCCTGGGTTCAATCCCCGGTTGGACCGATTGAGGTTTTTTTTAATTGGTTCAAGTCTGGTTGGAGGGAGGCTTCGGCCGTGGCTAGTTACCACCCTGTCGGCAAAGACGTACCGCTAAGCGATTTAACGTTCGGTACGATATCGTGTAGACACCAAAAGGGGTGTTGTTCCTTCTCCTAACAAGTTAGCCCGCTTCCGTCGTCGATTACAGCATCACTTAACATCAGGTGAGATTGTAGTCAAGGGCTAACTTGTAGAGAATTAAAAAAAAACACACAAAATATTAGTGTGATATTTAGTTTAAACGAAAGTTGTATTCTACCACGGTATTTTAACTTTACGATCTTTGGTAGGAATGATCTGTAATAATTCAAAGGCGCAAGGCTAAGGAAAAGTCCAAAAGATGCGAGGGTCTCCATTTGTATGTTAATCTGGTAGATATGTAGTACCCTTGCAAGGTTCTATTGAGAAAAACTAGTCTATGTAATACACATAGCGTAGACTTTATTTGTTCTTACAAGGTTCTGCAAAACTGAGTTGTAATATAGATACACATGTTTAAGTGGACCATTTACCGGGTCGTTACCGGGCTGCTACCGGGTCGGCGCCGGTCCGTCCCCGGGTCACGTGGCCGGGCGCCGGGGGAAATACGCCAGGAAACAAAATGAAAAACTTAATTGAATTGTTTCCTTGTAGTATTGAAGTAGTTCGCGCGGGACTCTTTGTATTATATTGAAACGAGAAATTGCTTTATTAAAATCTAAAATGTATTTGAAATCAGATAATAATCAGATTATATTAGTACAATTATACATGTTTACTGTTTAAATGTAAGCCAAAACCAATAAATAGTCATAAAGACTGTGTTACGAGTGGGTGCGACAAATCTAACAAGCGGTAATAGCTCTCGAGTCCGAGTTGAGAACAGTGTGTTTTTTTAGTTTTGTAAACTATTACTCAATTTTTATTTTCCTTTTTGATTGATCGTTCACGGGTGATTCTTAAGTCAGCCATTGACGGTCAATTGTTTTCAAGTTTCTGCAGCGCAAACGGCAACGAAGACGTTTCATAACTCTAGCCGTCATGTACGCAGTGATCAATACACGATCAGTTATAGTCGTGGGTGCTGCAGAAACGTGGGAATAATTGATCGTTAATGGCGTGCCTTAGTCATTATCATATCCAAGGAAAACAGGAAGTGAGAAAATTACCAAATTTTCAATAAGTACTAGTCCTCTAGGTCCTGGTAAAAATATTGAGCATTTCAAATTACGTTTTTGCTGTTTGCTGCTCGTAAAAGTGTTTAAAAAAGCTTATTTTTTTCGGCAAAAGTCTCTAGATGTCCATATCAGTTGATATTACTTAGTTGTAACTGAATAACCCTGTATAGAATGTATTATGCAAAACTGTTGCAAAAATAGTTTCATTTAAGATAAACGTAAGGTGTAATATAATATTTTATAGTTTACGGCTGAACTGAACTGTTGATACATTGTCAGCTTACAGCTTTTGTACTGATTTTACACACCGTGTTGTTACATACTAGCTTAAATGTTTTCTTTCCAATGGACTTTGTTATGTGCTGACTTTAAAGAAAATAAGTTAATCACAAACATACCCCCTGCGGTTTGTCCAAGCGGACGACTACGCGGGTTGCGGGGCGCGGGGACTCCGCGCCGGCCCGTCGTGCCAGCGACCGACGCGCGGACACTTCGAAATTGACTCGCACGGACTGTGTGCGCATACATTATACATATTGTTGTTTGGTCTTTTATAAAATTAAAATAAAATTCACGAAGAGAACCAGTATTTATTTATATTATATTTACACCCATTAACACATCACTATTTTTGGTCCTTCGCCCTTCTAACTTTGTGGATTTGGAAACAAGCCATACGACAAACAAGAAAGGATTTCTGCAAATGGGAATACTGTTCGCGCGGCGAGAGTTTGGCTTTGACCGTTATTGCGCAGAAATCAGAAATTGGGTATCAACGGGCATTAGCGGGGTGCGGGGCGGGTGCGCGGTGCTCTGATTGGCGCTCCAGTCGTTACCTGCCTCTCGCACCGAAACGACGTACCGCGCACTCCTGTTGTACAATCACGTTCACAAATGAATTGCTATTTTCGTTAATTGTTGTCGATTGTTATTATTTGTTGAGTTTGTTTGTTTAAGTTTTTTTGTTAAATATTAAAAAGTGATTTAAAAATGCGTAAAAAAAACATTGTTTTAAAAAGGCAAGCACGGAAAATGATATATGACGTGAATTGCTTTTTAAAGAAAGAAGCTGACGAATGTATCGATTCATTGAAGCAACTTCGAAGTAAGATTGAGGAAGTTGCTTCTTTACTCAGTCAGTCGGAAAATAACCAAACTATAGAGACTTTGCAGGTAATGAAAACGGAAACTGTTTCTAAATTAAATAGAGTAGTCAGTAAATTAGCTCAGATTCAAAAACTCTGTATAAACATTTTAAATATGTAAAATAACTATCAATAGTTTTAATAAATGAAGAAGTTTATCTACTTCGTATTATTTTCTAGCATTATTATCACTATACATGAATTTTGACCCACTCAAATATCCAACCTGGTACATAAAAAAGGAAAAGTATTGTGTGCGTGACAGTACCCATGCGCAGTAATCCCCTCCATCCGAAGGTCAAAGCCAAACTCTCGCCGCGCGAACTGTACCTACAACACACAGCTGTGAAGAATTACGAGAAGAGCACCGCGGAAACAAAGGACGAGGGACACGATACTGAGTGAGTTCGTTCCATTTTCCTTCTTATTTTTCCGTCTTCCTTGCGCCTTCCTTTCGATTTTTCAAAATTAGAATTTCTTCACACGCTTAAGCTAATCATTATAACGTATTAAACTTACATCTAATTCTTATAATAATCATAATCTTCATAGGTACTTAAATACTTTAATTGAGAATTATAATAATCGTTCATTATGCTCCAAGCTAAATTTTTTAATTAATTGCTTGCTTATTCATTCAATATTACACGTGGTTAACTACCTACCTACACGTATTCAACTCGCTTCGACCGCTCGGCCGCTCGGCCGCTCGGCCGCTCGGACAAAAAACCGGTTCCTTATCGCTAGCGACGTAGTTCTCATACCTATCTTTCAGTCAATTTGCATCGTAATAATATAATATGAATGCATCAAATAGGTAACTACTCATCACGCGCGGCTTTTTAGCTGTTTTTCTTTTAAGATAGACATATATTTAAGCTATATAGTAATAGTTTAGATTTTTATAACCTACAGTAATGCTTTTTAGTGTTTATAATTTTATCTTTTACGCTTTTATAAATAATAAAACACTGTGATAGCTCATAGCATAGTCAACACTAGCATTTAACATTTAAGAATTTAATTTTTAAATATTTTATGCACATCATTAGAGAACTTATATGGTTCTAGCTTTTAGCTAAGTTTTTAGTATATTGTTTTAAACACATTTTTCTAAATTATACCTATTAAGCTGCAGCAAGTATTTAACATTTGTAGATTGATTACTTGAGTAAATAATTAATGGTTCAATTAATTTAAATTATCTTTAATTTGAGATTTTTTTTTAATTTATTGTTTTTATACTTTGATTTTTTTTCTAAAAATGGGTGATGCAAAAATAAAAGAATTGACAAAACTTCGCGGTAGTGTTAAGGGGAAGCTAACAATTTTTCAAAATTATTTAAGCAGCTTTGATGATAGTAATCATGATGATTTAACTGAAAATCAAATTAATGAGCTTGAGTGCCGGTTAAATAAAGTAGACAGCTTGCATGTTGAATTCGATAAATTTCAGACGGAACTCGAAATGTTATCAGAAGATCCAAGTTAACTATTTTCTGAGCGTGAGGAATTTGACCAAAAGTATTTTTCATTGGTAGCATCCGCAAGAACAATTATGAACAGGAGCAGACGTCAACTGCATCGGAGACTTTCTGTGTCCAAGACTAGTGAAGGGAGCGTAAACAGAGATGGAGGGTTTCGAGATTTCGTTCGTTTACCTAAAATCTCCCTTCCCTTCTTCAATGGTGAAAAAATGGAAAATTGGCTGGAGTTCAGAGATACCTACCTGTCTCTAATTCATAATTGTTCCACCATTGGTAATATCAATAAATTTCACTATTTAAGAGCAGCATTAAAAGGCAGTGCCTTAACTGTAATACAAAGTCTTGAATTCACAGCAAAAAATTATGACGTTGCTTGGCAATTGCTTTCTAGTAGGTACGATAACGAACGCATTTTAGTAAATATACATGTTAACGCTTTATTAAATTTCACACAAATTCAAAAAGAGTCTGGTAAAATATTAAGAAATTTAGTCGATACCGTTAATCGAAATTTATGTGCATTAAATAGTTTGGGTCAACCCACCGATCATTGGGATACCTTAATAATACATTTGATGAGTAGGAAATTAGACAGTGTCACCTTTCGTCACTGGGAGGAACACCGGAATTCAATAACGACATCACCAACATTAAAACAATTTTTAACTTTTTTAACAAATCGAGCAGACTTGTTAGATACAATACAGTTGGAAGATACAAAAAGAGAAGATACATCACAATTAAATCATTTCACACAAAACACAAAAAACACAATTTACAACAAAACAAAAAACACAAAAAATGAAATTTCATGTCCTATGTGTAAACAAAATCATTTTCTATTTAGCTGTGCGGAATTTCGAAAGTTAAGTGTTAATGCACGGTTAGAAAAAGTAAAAGATTTCGCAGTCTGTAAAAATTGCTTACGGCCTGGACACAAAGACAGATTCTGTCGATTAACTCACTGCAAATATTGTAATTTGAAGCACAGTAGTCTTCTACACAAAGATACTGAACAGGAAACTGTCGTAGCTTTGTCGTCGTCTATAACAGCTAGTGACAAGCCTCTTACATTACTTTCCACAGCCTTGGTGAACGTGGTCGGCGCGGACGGCAGATTGCACACCGCTCGCGCTCTTCTCGACAATGGTGCTACTGCGCACTATGTCACACAACACCTCTGTGAGAAGCTGGGTTTGGCACGAAAAAACGTAAGCTCCACTGTGACAGGTATTAATAATCAATTATCCTACAGTGCAGAGTCTTGCACCTTACCCATAGAGTCATATTCGGGTGATTACAAGGTTACTCTAGAGTGTCACGTATTGCCTCAGATAACCAACACATTGCCATCTTGCAACATAAATAGAAGGTCTTTAAAAATACCTTCTCATATTCAGTTAGCCGATCCATCATTCCACATTTCGTCAACCATTGATATCTTGATTGGAGCTGATGTCTTCTGGGACGTGATGTGTTCAGATTTCATCGATCTCGGTAAGCAATGTCCAAAATTGCAAAAAACTAAACTTGGTTGGCTTGTATCAGGCACAATCAAGGCACACACAAAATTACACACAAACAACGCACATCATTCGTCTTGCTTTTTTACTCAGCGCGATGATGCCTTGCTAACACGATTTTGGGAAATAGAATCAGTTTCGTCTAAGTATAACTTAACACTAGAAGAGCAGGCGTGTGAGCAGAGTTTCGCAGAGAATACTCGGCGCGACATAAATGGTCAATTTATAGTCACTATACCCTTAAAAGAGTCGCCCGATGTTCTCGGCGATAACTACTTCTCAGCACGAAATAGATTACTAGCGCTTGAGCGTAGATTTAACCGCGATACTCTTTTAAAAAAGAGATACTTAGATTTTCTAAAAGAATATAAAAATTTAGGTCACATGAGTGAATCATCAAAATCTACTGAACCTATTTCACAAAACCGGTACTACATTCCACATTTTCCTATTATTCGGGAAAACTCAACAACGACGAAACTTCGCGTAGTTTTTAATGCCTCTGCGTCATATAAGGGGAAGACGTTTAATGACATTCAAATGGTAGGTCCTGTTGTCCAAGACGACTTACTTTCAATTTTATTAAGATTTCGTCAACACAAATACGTTGTTTCGGGAGACATTGAAAAAATGTACAGGGCAATTTTAGTCGAGCCATCACAACGTTCACTTCAACAAATTTTATTTCGATTTGATACAAGTGAACACATCAGAACATTTACGTTAAACACTGTTACTTACGGTACAGCATCTGCACCGTACCTAGCTACTAAATGCTTAGTTTCGTTGGCAGAGCAATGTTCAGATCCTATTGCAAAAACAGCTATTGCTAGGGACTTCTATGTAGATGACTTTCTTAGCGGTGGCGATTCTATAGAATCAGTCATTGAACTTTGCAAACATGTTAATAAGACCTTACTGTCAGCGCAATTTAGGCTACGTAAATGGCAATCAAACAATTCCGAAGTTTTAAAATCATTAGTTAAAGATAACTCGCTTGAACATAATATTACTGTCAACAAAACTTTAAATCTAGATGAAACTTTACCTTGCAAAACACTTGGGCTTCAATGGGATTGTAATTCAGATAATTTATTATTTACAATAACTTTAAATACTCAAACAAAAAAAATCACTAAACGTAAAATTTTATCTTTAATAAGTCAAATATTTGATCCCCTTGGCCTCTTAGGACCTTGCACTGTTCAAGCTAAAATGCTCATGCAAAAACTTTGGATTGATAAATGCGGTTGGGATGATGAAGTGTCAAAAGAAACACAGAATATTTTTTTAAATTTTATAGATTCTCTTGATTCTCTTAAATCACTTCGTATTCCACGTTGGGTCTGTAATAACAACATAAATTTATTAGAATTGCATACCTTTTCAGACGCATCAGAGCGCGCTTACGGAACGTGTATCTACGTAAGAACGGTCGACGCAAACGGCACTGTACATATTCGCCTTCTAGCTTCTAGAAATAAAGTGGCGCCTCTAAAACCTACCACAATACCCAGACTGGAGCTTTGTGGTGCGGTTCTAGCCACAAGACTTCATGCTAAAGTGATTTCATCACTGACACTTAAGGTACATAATTCTTATTTTTGGACTGATTCCACTATCGTGTTTGGCATGGCTCAAAACTCAGTCAAATCAGTTAAAAACGTTCGTACGAACTCGAGTGGGTGAGGTTCAGGACAGCACTGCGGGTCACAGGTGGAGCTACGTTCCATCAAAAGAAAATCCTGCTGACTTAGTTTCTCGTGGAGTTGTAGCGAACAGCATTAGCTTATGCAAACTATGGTGGTCTGGTCCAGATTTTCTTAAGTCTAAAAATATACAATTTCCAGTAATACCAAACACACAGTCGTTTACATCAAATATACAGACACATACACAATTAGAATTTTTATTACACACCACAGTTACACAAAATAACAACACAAACTTTATACATGAATTCACACAAAAACATTCGAATTACACACATTTAATTAGATCATTTGCATATATACAGAAATTTATATACAATTGTAAAAATCCTAATACTAAAATTACAAAATCTTTATCTACAATAGAGTTAGAAAATTCTGAAAATTACATATTACAATTTGTTCAACAAATTATGTTTGCTGAGGAATACATATTATTAAAGGCAAATAAGCCTCTTCCTAAAAACAACAGGCTAAAATCATTAACTCCATTCATGGACTCAAATAATTTAATAAGAGTTGGTGGTCGTCTAAGCAATTCTTGTTATACATTTGATGTCAAACACCCAATTTTATTATGCAGCAAACATAATTTGACACAAATAATTTTTCAAAAAGAACACATAAAACTCATGCATGCCGGACCTCAGCTTCTATTGTCTCATATTAGACAAAAATATTGGCCACTGGGGGGGAGGAACCTTGCTAGACGCGTCGTGCATAGCTGCGTACGTTGCTTTAGGTTTAAACCTAAACCATTACAACCCATCATGGGTGACCTACCCAAAGATAGAACACAGTTAGAGTATCCCTATTTACATTGCGGTGTTGACTATGCCGGGCCAATTTTGATCGCCAATCGTAAGGGCAGGGGTGCAAAATTGACCAAAGCTTATATAAGCGTTTTTGTCTGCTTTGCAGTTAAGGCTGTACACTTGGAGCTCGTCACAGACCTTACTAAAGAGGCCTTCCTCGCTGCATTCTTTAGGTTTATCAGTCGCCATGGAAAGCCATTGACTGTGACGTCAGATAACTCCACAACGTTCCTTGGAGCCAGTAACGATATATCCAACTTTTTCACACATCTGTCCGAAGACATTAAAGCTGATTTGAGTACCCATGGAATTAATTTTAAAACCATACCTCCTTATACTCCTCATATGGGCGGACTATGGGAGAGCGCGGTCAAATCGGTAAAGCATCATTTAAAGCGGATTTTAAATTTAACACACTTAACCTATGAGGAGATGGCAACATGCCTTGCTCAAATTGAAGCTATCCTTAATTCCAGACCGCTGACACCTCTTTCTTCCGATCCTTCAGACCTCTCATGTTTAACTCCAGCTCACTTTCTAATTGGACGACCACTTTTATCTGTTCCTCGTCCTCCTGTCAGCGACGCCAAGCTCAGTGCCTTGGACCGCTACCAGAGGATTGAGAAGCTGAAGCAACACTTCTGGGATCGGTTCTCAATAGAATATATATCTCTTCTTCAGCAACGTACCCGATGGCAATCAGCGAGTCCGGATTTGCAGCTAGGCAGCTTGGTTCTTATTAAGGAAAGGGGCCAGCCGCCTCTTCTGTGGTTGCTCGGACGAATAGTCAAGTTGCACTCGGGCAGAGACGGAGTTTCGCGAGTAGCCGAGATCCAGACCAGGAGAGGCCTAATCACTCGGGCCTATAATAACATCTGCCCACTGCCTATTTGACAGCCTCGGCTTGGGCGGGCAGGATGTCCAAGCGGACGACTACGCGGGTTGCGGGGCGCGGGGACTCCGCGCCGGCCCGTCGTGCCAGCGACCGACGCGCGGACACTTCGAAATTGACTCGCACGGACTGTGTGCGCATACATTATACATATTGTTGTTTGGTCTTTTATAAAATTAAAATAAAATTCACGAAGAGAACCAGTATTTATTTATATTATATTTACACCCATTAACACATCACTATTACCCGCATAATTACCATTCCCTTGGTAATACGGGGATAAAATACAGTATATGTCATTCGCTGATAATGTAGCTAATTCCATCAGTAAAAGAATTTCGTAGCCTATTCGGAACAAACAATAATAAACAGTATTTTTTTCTTGGTCTATAATTAATTTAAGTTACTTGTTTAAAAAAAAGACAGCTAACATCGTTCGGAACCCTCTTCACGCGAGTTCAACTTGCACTTTTTTATTATTCTTTACAAGTTAGCCTTTGACTACAATCTCACCTGATGGTAAGTGTTGACGCAGTCTAAGATGGAAGCGGGCTAACTTGTTAGGATGAGGATGAAAATCCACACTCCTTTCGGTTTCTACACGGCATCGTACCGGAACGCTAAATCGCTTGGCGATACGTCTTTGCTGGTAGGGTGGTAACTAACCACGGCGGAAGCCTCCCACCAGCCAAAGTACTTGTCCAGTACATTTAAATTTAGATGTTACCTTTGCCACAAATAGGTAAAAACCAGGGGTTCAAGCCACAACTAGAAGCACTTCGTATTCAAAGCTCGCGAAAAGTTTCTCAAACATAATTTGTTGAATAAATCGCAGCTTTGTGAGTCTTCGGAGATGACGACGCGCAAATATTAATGTTGAGGGAAACTTCTTTAAATTAAAACTCAAAGATATTCCAGCAAAATCCTTTTTTTATAACTACAGCTTTTTTATTCATAAGCGTGTTTTATTTAGTTAGTTATGTTTAGTAATTAGAGGAAGGAATCAATGGAAAAGTATACACTCTACAAAATATTGTACTGATACTTACTCGTATGTCGCTTTGTTGTCATTAAGTAGATGTGTCATAGACCTACATCCGTCATCATCATCATATAAGCCGATGGACGTCCACTGCAGGACATAGGCCTTTTGTAGGGACTTCCAAACATCACGATAATGAGCCTGCATCCAGTGAATCCCTGCGACTCGCTTGATGTCGTCAGTCGACCTGGTGGGGGGTCCAACACTGCGCTTTCTAGTGTAGGGTCGCCATTCCAGTACTTTGGAACCTCAACGTCCATCGGCTCTTCGAACTATGTGCCCCGTTGCCACTTCAGCTTCGCAACTCGTTGAGCTATGCCGGTGACTTTGGTTCTTCTGCGGATCTCCTCATTTCTGATTCGATCACGCAGAGATACTAACATAGCTCGTTCCATCGCCCGCTGTGTGACTCTGAGCCTTCTTAGGAGGCCCATAGTTAGCGACCAAGTCTCGGAACCATAAGTCATCACTGGTTACGGATGTAGGTGTAGATAAGTTATGATCTACATCCGTAGTTGTTAGGATATTAGGAAAAATCACGAGTATGCGCGATAAGATGTGTTGAATTTAATATTTTTTCAATTTAAATTATTAATTAGAAGGGAAATCTAAAAGGAAATCTTTATCTATTGCATATGTAAAACTATACATAGTTTGGTATTAAAATTCACATGTCTCTATTACGAAGCCAACTTTGCTTTAGAACTTCGGGTCTTCAATATCCCCTATGAATCTACAATTTTTTAATCATACTATCAAGCAAGTTTGGTTGACTTCAAACACTTTATTACACAAAATCAAAATAACAAAATTTTACAAAACAAATTAAGTGAGAATACAAACAATGGTGTAACGCCGGCCTTATCTCTGAAGTGATATCATATGGAGTTCAAGTTTATACTGAAAGACACCGCAAATACTCCACCTGGTTAGCTAGTATTTGAATAAACCCTATATAACCATTATACAGGTTGCTCGGGAGCAGGAGTATTTCCCATAACTCTAGGATATTCTTTAAGGAAAATTAATTATAAATGTCTGAGGAACATGTGTTTTAAAATGAATATTGTCGGAGTAAAAAATATTTCTTTATTAGTAAGTAGATCTTACGTTGTGTCCCATAATATCACATCCTTATATTATGACGTAGCCAAACTTATTCATTGATAAATATCATTAAGTAGTAGTAAAGTGCGGAGTGCCAGTTGCTATCTCGTCGATATCACCAGTCTTACTACTGCGATTACTTATTATAAAATGCTAGGATAGATAAGGCAGGTGTTACATGGAGTTATTTGAATAATTACTTTGTATGAAAACATAAACAGTTTTTGTTTTAGTTGAAAAAAGTATATGAAACTTGGTTCCTGTAAGTGGACTTGTCAACACCTTGAAGTTATGGAAGATACTCCGCAACACCCTGTATATAAGTAGGAATTATAACCCCGTTCGTACATCCGTAACAATGTTAAAGGAATATTGCGTTTCCCGGTCACGCGTCTACCGCTAATTACCCGCTCATTCCGCCCGCGTACCGTCGGCAGAACAGAACAAACTCGCCGACAGATATGTGGCGCACGTCGACAAAAAAAAGAAACTTTCGCCGCTATTTCTGGTATAGCAGAAATTCGGTGAATTGTGATGTACAAACGTAACGTAAAAGTTAGTTCTGCGACTGCCACAGTCTATGAATGTAACGTATCTTCAGTCACTAAAACATCTAGTAGTATAATTTCTATATATTTAAAAAAAAAATATTCTATACTTTAGGTAGACACGTCTAGAGAAGTATACTACTTAGGTAGGTACTTATGTTTACTGCCAAGCAACTTCAGTCGTTTACTAGTGAGATTTCAGACATATGAGGCTTCTAATCTATGTCTCATATTAACAATCAAGGTGGCACTTTGTAGGACATTTGTAGGACGCAGAAAAATAAAAGTAACCGACATAGCTCAACGAGTGGCGAAGCTGAAGTGGCAATGGGCGGGGCACATAGTTCGAAGAGTCGATGGACGTTGGGGTCTCTGACTCCGCACTAGAAAGTGCAGTGTTGATTGACACCCCACCAGCTGGACTGACGACATCAAGCCAGTCGCAGGGATTTGCTGGATGCAGGCGACTCAGGATCGTGATGTTTGGAAGTCTCTACAAAAGGCTTATGTCCTACGTCCATCGGCTAATGACGATGATGATGAGGCATTTTTTTCAACAATTTCATTAGTTGATATTTTAGACACACATTTTTCTCACTACAAAGTATCCATCCCCCCGTTTATGTCTAATATAACTTAAAATTGAGTTTGAAACTTTTCATCAGAAGCTTAGAGTTGGAAACTGGGAATCACACCTTGGAATGCAGAGAGCTTTGTGAAACACCATTGGATTACCTAATACAGGTTTGGATAACCTAGGAGTATCGTGAAACTTATGGTACGTCTAAAACTTGAGTTTTACTGATAAAAAATTAAAAAAAAAATTATATAAAGTTAAGTAAATTACTAGTAGGTGACTGTTTAATTTATAAAAATAATATTCACAACCAATTTCAGTTTATTTAATTTTCCCACTTTAAGAAACTTTTTAGATTTAGATTTAGATCTTAGACACACCATGCTACTATAACGCGGGTTAGTGGGCTTAAGGTGATGAAGTTTCAATGCATGGGATGTAACACATATGTCCTAAATTCGAGTTACTCGTGTCTTTGAAGAAAGAACTAAGCTAAGCTAAGACTCGAACTCTGACCTTTTGATCTAAGCCCATCAAGTCAGTTAAACAGTATCGGCAATAGTTGAACGCGTCATGTACCGGAAACGAGGCTAAATTCCAGCACCGAATCCGATAGTGTCGAGCTTTCCTTCGTTTTATCCGGGTGCCAGGCCGCCCGGGGCTGCAATACCCGGCTATAGCTTTTACACGTACAAAGGACCCGGAAAAGTGTCCCGCTTTTTACGGGGCGTTCAGGAATTTCGATAAAATGTATTTCGAAGCTGCAAGCATTAAAACATTACAGAGATTTTAAAACTGAACGTTTATTCAGATTAAACAAACACCTGCATGTTTTTTTTTACCTTTTATTGGTAAAATGAGGGTTTAGTATTTATACTCATAAGTCTATGTGTCTTCATATTGAATTTAATAGGGCAGCATTCGATATTGCAAAAAATAAAATCAAAATAAAGTCTAAGCTATCCCATGTATCGCTGAATAAAGAATAAAGTATTGAAAGTTATTATAATAATATGTTATAGATAAAAACTCTTCCACCATTTTTTATATGAGAAATAATAAAGTAACATTAACGATTGAAAGTTACATATTATTAATTGTATCCAATACTAAAGCCTAATCTATAAATGCGAATGTAAAATTGTATGTTACGCTAAATCATAAAACTCATTTTAAAAATTATTTTAAAGCTATAATATTATCAGTTACTAAAAAACTTCGCCTTATCACCGTATCCCCACAAAAATGGATGCTACGCGATTAAAACCGCGGGGCGTTCGCGACTAAATTACATCATATCAAAACTGAAAAATATTAATGTGAAAATGGACATGATACCAATAGATTTTGAGTTATTACCGAGCCAAAAAAGGCTCTAAATAGTCCGTGTGAGGACCTACTGTTTGGTGTTTGCTTGAATTTGGCGATACGCTCTCGCGTATCCGGTATGAAGTAGACACTAGACTAGACACGGGCATAAGTTAGTTATTCCTGCAAATCGTCTCCAAAGAGTTAAAAAATCTTTTGTAGGTTTGGGTGTACTCTTCTACAACAAGATCCAAGACTGCGATGGACTTGCCAATGCACAACTTTAAGCAATGTGTTAAAAAACATTTACTTAGTCGAGGGACATTATTGATGAGTTCCTTAATGATAAAGGTGCTTGGAGGCCATTGGATCAGCTTCCACCTTCACACAAGAAGTAAAACCATAAGAAATTGTAATTGTTATGAATTGTAAACTATAATACTGTATGATTTGAGTTTCTTGCCGGTATCTTCTCAGCAGGACCTGCCTTTCGAACCGGTGGTAGAATCTTTATAAATAGTCAACTGACGTGTCAAAAGTGCTTGTAAACTGAAGCCTACTTGAAATAAATGAATTTTGAAGTCAATAAATAAACAATGTAATCTTCCAACCTGCTCACAGTCTGTTTCAGTAGAAAAATCAGCGTGCGTGACTCCGTCCCACGACCTGCGCCGATAAATAAACGTCACGGTGACAAATAGAAATTCCTGAACGAAATAAATCACGCCATTCATTGGAGCCGCTCAAAAACTTGGATTAGATAACTTTTTTTCGCAACTTCGGCAAGGTTTTGTGGAGATATAAGACCTTGATCTACATCGCTAAATGGATCTAGTCTCGGTTTCAGGGTTGGGAAACTGGTAAAGCTGTAGTTCGTTCCCAATTCGGATCTATTAAGGATTTTAAATTTTCTAAATTGGCACAGTATTGGTCTACTGCTAGGTATAGGCCGTGGTTAAAATGTTTTTCAGATAGCATGGGCACGGTGACAGTTGCCTTATGACGTTCATAATACGTACTATTATCGTGAATCGCGACTTTCTTTCTTTCAATAGCGAAACGAACTGTCACCGTACCCATGCTATCTGAAAAACACTATAGTTACCACCCCACTGGCAAAGATGTAAATACTTTGCATGGAAAAAACGTATGACGATAGAAGTTTTTTTTTATGTTTTTAAGCTATTGCATAACTTTTATCGCGGACTTTGAGTTCGACGGAATCAAAAAACTAAAATAAACCTACACAAAAAAATACATAACAGTAAAAGGCGAAAAATAACATTGTACTTAGGTATTATGATCCCAACTAGTCATCGGTATTAAGGCGATGCTAAATGATAACAAAATAAATCTTATAGAGCACCACACGCCATGAACCGATCCGTAGATAGGACATTCTTGTAACTACCATGTTATTAATATCTGTCTTAGTGTAGTCTGTACATCTCGTCAGGAAGTCGATTGAATTTATGTTTTTAAAAATATTTATTATGCGATTAAATAGAAATACATATTTGCAGAAAGTTAACGTGTCCATTAAAATGAAATATCTACTGAAAATTTGCTGAAAAGTGTGAAAATTTCGTCACAATTGTATGCTAGCAATTTTTCTCCATCCATGCCTACGTGTACATTCCATTGAAGCGTGGATGAATAATACACAAGATATAAATTATTTCACTCTCACTGTCCCTCTCTAACACACAATGGGCTCGTCACCCTGTCCCGCTCGCGACACGCTAGCACATTGACAGCGCTGATAAATTACTCCTTGCTGGAAAACAAACGCTCGCCTTAATTTCCTATTAGAAGAGTTATTGGAAATTGATTTTAACATGTGTAGGATTGCGCAAGCTCTGGGGGGCTTACGGAGTTACAGATTCATTTAATTTATTGGTTTTTTATGAGCTTAGAAACTTGCAGCGTAAGAAATATTAATGGTGCTACAATACCACCTGGTGGGGCGTCGACCAACACTGAGTTTTACAGTGCGGAGTCGCCGTTCCAGCACCGAGTCAAGTCGGAGGGATTCGCTGGATGCAGGCGACTCAGTATCGTGATGTTTGGAAGTCCCTACAAAAGGCCTATGTCCTGCAGTGGACAACCATCGGCTGATATGATGATGATGATGCATTTCATTTATCTTGAAGTCTTGAAGTATATATTTGTAACTGTGTCTGACAAAGGTTTGACACGAAACTTTGTATGTATAATCTACGATATCCGTCTGGTTTGGTATACGTGTATGTATGGAGTGGTGGTCTGCCTGTCAATTGTCTACTGTTAAATGCTTGCTTATACACCTCACTACTGGCATCCCAAGTCTAAGTTGAAAGCCACTATGACTATCAACAGAAGAAAAACTATAAAATATAGAAGCTAATGTTTAAAGTATGACTATTTGAGGGAATAAGCATAGTACTTTGAACCGCCTAAAGCTACCAGGGCCCATAGTGCAAACTCCATTGTAGTCCATGCTTATCAATGATAGGAGTATAAGCTAAGAAACTTATATAAAACAACGAAGATCTGACCATCGCTGGATGATTATCCAGAACAACTTCTTTCAGGGGAGACTGCGTTTAACTTGGAACTGAATTGTCGGCAAATAAAAGAAGTAATAAGCATAAAGTACATTAAACATTTTTAAATTATCTATTTACCATTTAACCTAAAAAGATTAAAAGGAGTTACAACATACTGGAGGTAGTATAATATCGGCTATGAGCTGAATATCAAAAATATATACAAAAAAAAACATACTTTTTTCTAACGGTACGTTACCCCGCTAACGACGTTTTCTCCATTCAAGGACATCGCAGTGAAAGCCAAGCCCCGAGAGAGCGGCATATTCTACAATAACAATTTTTTGTTTGACGATGAAAATAATGTGTTTTTTTCAAGGTACTTTATATGAATGTTATTTTTTGTCTATACGATATTCAGCTTTTCTTAATTCCAAAAAAATACAGTAAAGAGTCACTATCATAATCAGCATTAAAGCTGCTTGTTAGGTCGAAGAACCAAATCCCCTTCTTGTATAACAAATGAGTCCTGGCACTGTAGTGAACCACTAAACGAGTAAATATTTTAATACGTCCTCCGTGGCGCAGTGGTAGTCGCGGTGGATCTACAAGACGGAGATCCTCAGTTGATCCCCGGCTAGGCTAGTTACAAACCTACCGACAAAGACGTACCGCCAAATGATTTAGCGTTCCGCTACGACGTCGTATAGAAACCGAAAGGGGTGTAGATTTTCATCCTCCTCTTAGCAAGTTAGCCCGCTTTCATCTCAGATTGTATCACCTACCGCCGAATATAGTCAAGGTTTTTTTTTTTTTTATAGTCAAGGGCAACCATGTAAAGAACAACATAATAATGATGTGAGTTTTCGATTCTTGATCCCTAAATTGTACAACTATTAGGAACTAAGGAAGAAATAAGTTTAAATCATTAATTAGGAATTAGACAACCCACTATAAGGACCGATGACATTAAGGGATGTCTTTTGTGCATGTAGCTTAAGAATGTAATGTTCAGAAGTCCTTACTCATACTCTGTTATGAACTATACATCTACGAGTACCGTTAAGCTTTCTTGTTGTGCCAACAGTTCAGGAAAATATATTAAATGTGTTATGCCGTCAGTACCTCCGCCTAACGACACGGCTCCACCGCAGCGACGAAGCCGCCGGGAATACATTTCACATCATCAGTGTTTTGTTTGCGTTGCCTCCGAAAAATAATAACATTCGTTTTACTTTAGAACTTGAAATAACAGTTCAAAAATGTTATGTTATACGTGATCCGCACCGAAGCGATATAAAACAACGAAGGCAATAGACTTCTCCAATGCGAATCATATTTATTGTAAAAAACTTCACAACAATCTGTTCAAACTACTCAATGTCGCGATACAAAGTACTTACACTGCCATCTATCGACACTTCGTTAAACCAAATCAAAAATAATCGATCGAACTGCGTCGAACGGTCGATTATTCTTGTTACAAAATAAATTGAAGAAGAAATATCATATTTTTCAAGCGTATGAGTAGATTGTCTTATTTTATAGTGATTCTCAAAATATTGTAGTTTTCGTAATAAATTTAAAAATAATCCAATCACAATGGATTGTTGAAATTTTGCTTCAAAATACATTTTTTCTTTTTATTCACCGCACATCAAAATTAGTAACTGTCTAAATATAAGTAGCACAAAATTGTTTTACAATTTAATGATATTGAAATCTCTGCTAAAGTTAAACAAAAGAATACATAACAAGTTATCTTATATTCGTATACAGTAAAAGTTATTGCTTAAATAGCAATATTAGTAGAAAGGCAAACCTTGAGGATTTTTGCCAATTATCGTAATTTTGGATGTCATGTCGCTTTTTATATAATAACCAAAACACAGCATGTTTTGTTTGCCCGCAGGACGCACCGCAATGTAATGTTATTATTCCGTTGTTAGCTTTACGTAATATGTACGTAATACTGACAAACATTACTTCACGAGGTAAAAATAAGTATTTTTTTACGAATTTTTATGAATACGTCTTTATCTCTCACTATCAATACGTTCAAGTTAGCCAGAGAACGGTGTATCTCATCATTGACAATCAATATTCGGCTCACTGATGAGCACGAGTCTCCTCTCAGAATGAGAGGCGAAAGTCCAATACGCCGGCCAAATGCGGATTAGCAGACTTTACACACGTAGAAAGTTAAGAAAAGTGTCAGGCAGGCAGGTTTGCTCACACGATGTTTTTCCTTCACTATTCGAGACGTGTGATATTTAATTTCATAAAAAATGATTCCCATCAAAATAATCACAGTTGTTACAATATGGTATGTGACGTCATTAAACGTCAAACACTCGCTTTACAATATACGTTTAAAACTAATAAATCATAAACGTTATTCACAGAACCATTCACGCGCCGTTAATACTACAAAATAACTTAAACCATAGTAAAAAAGCCGTGAATCAAGCCTTAACGTAGGCTTGTTCGGTTGAGGTTATTAGGTTAGAGGTTATCTACAAAATCTAAATTATTTGACGAAATTATCTGTAAAGTATATAATATTACATGTATATTCCTTCCTCTCTTATTATAGAAGCTCGTACCAACTGGTAACTTATAATAGGCTATTAGGGAGTTGAATTTGATTACTCAAAAGTTATACTTTGTGTCATTTTAAATGATTGGCTACTTCATCAAAGAGGAACCTTTCGGCGGCTCTTGCTCTGTATTCAATTTGTAAAGTCTCGAAGCTTGCCACTTCAAATTAGTAGTCGAGTGATGTGGGTTGACAACGTAGAGATGTTACGAATAGAGCGGATTCCGGGCTCTTCTTTGTTTATTTTATATTATCTATAAAAATAAATAAAAAATGCTAATGCAAAACTGGACAACAACTGCACAGCTTAACCAATAGGGATGATGACTGTTTTTTAAATTGTATATAAATTAGGAGTATGCTAATAGTAAAGCAACTTTGTAAAAGTAACAGGGTATCTGCGATTATTACTTTCGGAGCTACAGGGGTTGAAAACTCCCCATACAAAATGGTACGATTTAATGACGTCGTAGGTACATAATGATCGATAGATTTGTACAAACAAAATTACTAATATCCTTGGTTTTTGTGCGTTTATGTTTATAGTTCACATATTAAAGAATGCCACATTTAATGTAAGGAAACTTAAACTGTATTAATTTTCATATAATTACGATAAAAAAAATTAATAGATTTTGAAATTTTATAATCTTATTTATTTTGCATTGACCTTATTTGCCCGAATGAATCATAAAAATCAATTTATTCAAACTTAGTCATCATCCCCATTCGGCTAGTTCTTTTGTCTATTTTTTTGTTAAGGCACAAATAATTATTTACAAGTTAAATTACGAGGAAAATAGTACGAAGTTCAACACTGATCTTTTTTCCAAACTACTAATTTATTAATTTGTAAATTAATTAATGTATGAAAAATGGTCTTTCTCCTTTGTCAGGGTGGCTAGTTTACGATAGTACAAAGTTTTTCCTATGTTTGTCCTAAATAGAATGATAAATTAGTTTAGCCATTTTTCATGGCAAATTCACTTTTTCATGAAAAAAGCAAATTTATAATTATACACTTCATAGATCTCTGCTATAAAATTCCATATCAGTTATTGACAATATATTGATTCCTTTGAAGTTATACGAACACAAGTAAAATGTTTTAACACACAACATGAAAGCTTTGTCCTATCTGCAACTGTAATGTTTATATATCTACTACAGAAGTAAACCTTTTGAGGAGGGCTCATAATATGAAAGTTTGAAGAGGGTCGCAAACTTATATCTCGTACACAACTACAGCTGTTAGGTTATTGACTATCATTTGTTTTAGAACTGTCTCAGGCACTTGGTCGCTGGTATGTATAAACCACGAAGGGCGTAGAGGTTTTATTTATCTATACTAATAACTAAATAGGTAAAGTTTGTCAGATTGTAGGTGTAATCTCTGGATCTACTGAACTGATTTTTATCAATAGAAAGCCACGTTATTTTCGAGTAAGTTGTTTAATCCCTGTATTTGTAACTACGCAGCTGAAACCGCGAGACGTTTGCTAGTTTGTTATAAACTTACTTTAGAATATGATCCAATGATGAGATGATGATAAGTACTATGATTGTTAATAGAAATGTCATAGAAACCGAAAGGAGTGTGGATTTTCATCCTCCTCTAAAAAGTTTGCCTGCTTCCATCTTAGACTGCATCACTTACCATCAGGTGAGATTGCTGTCAAAGGCTAACTTGTAAAGAATAAAAAAAAAATGTACAGTACGCATACCAGTAGACAGTTCTAAATAGCAAATATCCTAGTTTTTATCCCCATTTGTTCAAAATTGGAATGTACGCGGGTAAAACCGTGAGCCATAGCCAGTATATAGATAAAACGATAATAAATATATAAAACATTCACAAAGTATCATCCAGCGCTGTATACAGCTGGTGCCGGTACGCTACGCTCGACTATAAAACGTAACCGCGTTCAAATTGAATGTTTTATTTCCTGCCAACTCTGAAATGATAAATATTGGATGTATTCAGTGAATGGAATGAAAATTAAATTTCAATATGAAATCAGCGCAATCAATTCAGAAATTCAAAGTGCAAGCTTTACCAACAGTGAAACGGTGCTAGGCTAAGAGCTAGTGGAATGTTATCAAAATCATTAATTATTTAAAGGAGTTCGTATTTTAAAAAGTGAACTCTAAAAGTGAGTATTGACTCTACCACTAGTTCGTAATGTGCTCTTTAACCCAAGAAACAAGTCAAAAACCTACAAGAACCTCACCGGTTATCACACCTTTCAAATAGTAATTTATTACAAACTATCCCACCCAACACATACCCTACCATACCCCTACCCTACTTCTACCCTAATGCTTGTTATAAATAACTAAGCTTATTTGAATTAAGGTGCTGGAATAGAGATCCCGTATCGCAGTGCTACCCCACATTTGATGGAGGAAGGACATCGAGCGGGTTGCAGGGAGCCGTTGGACGCTCGTTTAGAAGTACATGCAAGAGCCTATGTCCAGCAGTGGACGTCCATGCTGAGGATAGGCCTGATCGTCTTCATCATCACTGAATGATAATGATGGTAATGAGTTGAATCAAACAAGTTTGAATTTGGAACACAAAGTTCTAAGCGCCATAAGATTGCTATACATGCTCTTTTACTATTAAAAGGTGCTTCATTATTAATTTTGCGCTATTTTTCCATTTGTTTGCTTTTTTACTAATTTATGTGATGTAGTCTACTAGAGTTTTTACCACAATATCAAAAAATACTATTTTACTTCAATGATAAAACAATAAAATGTTTACTTTGTTGAAAGCTTGAAAGCTGTTATTATTAAAAGTGGTTTAATATCTAAATACATTCTACTCGGTAGGATTAAATAATGATTGAATTGATTTTTCGTAGCTGTATTGTTATTGCTACGCCTGACTACGCCGTAGCGCGTAGCATTTAATATTGAAGTTTGCTACGAAATTTCAATATTATTTTATTTTATTATGTTGCAATATTTTTATTTATGTTTGTACTTGTGTAAATTTCATGGTGAACGAATTAACCGTTTTGCAGCTACGAGTATGATAAAAACAACATATGCCATTTATGCCTCCTCTTCACGGTGTCCAATACGTGTTTCACAGTGGCCAACGATAGTTTCAAAACACCCGCACTGCGTGATAGCCAACATGCTAGCCAGTGTATTAGCTAACGTATTGACTAACTTATTGGCCAGCGTGTTGGCTGACCACTTGTACAGATCCGCACACGCTCTACATGTTAGCCAAGTAAAGCTATGGTCTCTTAATCGACCCTAAAACGCTGCGGTGTGCGGAATGCAGTCTCGGACACATAATCGTATGAAAAACATCAAGAATGGTCTTTTATTCCGTCGCAGTGAGCTTCGTCTAGTCGAATAAATCTATGGTCTACTCTTGTAACTGCGGCAAAATTAACAGACCGCTTCCCCGAAGAGACAGTAAATCTGCGTCGTGACGCTGCGTTGAATCGCACAACGCTGCGTTGAATCGCACAACGTTGCGTTGAATTACACGACGCTGAGCTGAATTGCACAACGCTGCCTTAAATCGCACAACGCTGCGTTGAATCGCACAACGCTGCGTTGAATCGCACAACGCTGCGTTGAATCGCACAACGCTGCGTTGAATCGCATCGCGGTTTTGCAGTACGATTAAGAGACCAAAGCTTAAGTCAGCGTATGGCTATCGTATTAGCCAACGTAATGACCAACATTAAAATATCCCATATATTAAAAAAGCAAAGTATTAATGTTTGTATTTGCATAATGTATTTTACAATAAGACAATGACAGATGTAATTTGCCCAATTTTATGATTTCAATATAAATGTTTTTGGCACAGAGCAATAACAGTAAGTACATAACATGTATAAGTCCGCAAGTGCTGCCGGTGACGCGAGGGCTGCCAGTTGGCAGCGGGCGCGGGTGCGGTGCCAACTTAGTGTTTGCGGCGCAGGGAGCGCTCTAGTCTCGGAAATTACTTATAGAATACGTTATCATAATTTTATACTATTAAAAACCATTTAGATAATTATACTGCCAAACCGTTCATCATCAGCCCACTATTATCATTATAAGCCCACCAACACGCATTGGAGCTGCGTGATTGGTCTACGCTCCATATCACTTTTTAATAAAATTACATGTTTTAAACCTGATAATGCATTAGAAGGAAAAACTTTCAATCAAATACATAATCAAAAAGGGTCAATCAAATACATAAAATGAAATTTTTACTCAATATGTTTCAAGTTATTTTTTATTAGTCCAGTTTATTTCCATTAGACAAATGAACCGAGAAAGCTGAATTTTGGATATGACGCCTAGAAAAACCTAACTACAAATTGTCAACTAAGATTACCTACGTGCAATATATGGTATATTGCACGTAGGTAACCATATTGAAAAAAAACATGGGACCACCCTGGAAAACCCTTCAAAACAAAAAAAGAATTTTCAAAATCGGTCCGTAAATGACGGAATAGTCGCTGGACATACATAAAAAAAAACATACATAAAGCCGAACGTAGAACCTCCTGATTTTTGGAAGTCGGTTAAAAAGGGTTGAATTCAGTGTTTTAACAATAACTCGGTTCTCCGTTGAGATACGAAAATTTTGAGTAATTACATTTTCGATTGAACTTGGAGCATAAGCAACAACGTTTACACTCATGTATTGTAACATGTCGTGATGGCTTCTGATGTGTCGCATACAAAATGTATGATACCGATTCTGTTCTGATGCGTCACGACACGACACGTCAGACAAATATAAATCGGGCTTAGCCACATAGGTACTGGTCTGACGAGGCAGTTACAACATTTTTAGAAGTCGGTATAAAAAGCTGCGCTTATAAATGTGGCGAACAATAACGCAACGTTTCCCGCGGCCATGCGATAATTTATCACGACCCTTTGTCTCGCGGCGACTGCGCGCGACGGCCGACCTGCGGAACCCCAATTATTATGACGCGTCACTTATTATGACACTTCACTTTATTATGTCACTTGGCTTTATCCTCGACGTTGTTATCTGAGATATATTGGACTGAGAGCCGAGATGACCAGACCTTTTTCATTTTATCATCGTTATCAGCCTAATAGCCGTGAGAGTGGACCTCTGCCTCCGATTCCGGAGGGTGTGGGTTCGAATCAAGTCCGGGGCATGCACCTTCAACTTTTCAGTTGTGTGCATTTTAAGAAATTAAATATCACGTGTCTCAAACGGTGAAGGAAAACATCGTGAGGAACCTGCATACTAGAGAATTTTCTTAATTCTCTGCGTGTGTAAAGTCTGCCAATCCGCATTGGGCCAGCGTGGTGGACTATTGGCCTAAACCTTCTCATTCTGAGAGGAGACTCGAGCACAGCAGTGAGCCGAATATGGGTTGATAACGAAATATCAGCCTATTTTAACGGTAACATTACATTAAACAAATTCTAGTATTCTTTGTATAGAAAGTCATACAAGTGCGTCCACTGATCTGTATCGTACGGATCGAATCGAATGGATTTTATCTACCATAAAATTAAAAATCCGTTTGAAACGATGTGTCCCATACGTCCTATGCAGATCTGTGTGCCTAGTGGGAGTTTTCAATATTTTTATACTGTTACTATCGCGTTAACTTAAACGCGAATTTATATGGAATTGAAACGGTTGTGCAGTAGTGCCACTTGATGGCGCTGTTCCAATTCCTCGAAGTCGCGTTTACGTTAACGCGATAGTAACAGTATCAAACTGCCACTAGGCCCTCTGTTGACGCCTGCCATTAATGACAACTTTGTGTCGGAAATTCCGGTGACATATAGCAAATAGATAGTGGATTTTTATCGAATCTTTATTATGCATACCTAAGAAAGCTCTCAAAAAGTTTCGAAAAATAAAAAAGGCATCTAAATTAAAATTTATGTATACATACATACATTGAGCAAACTTATGATTCGTCTCTTTTGAGAAAGATAAAAAATAAAGTATATTTAAAGTAACAAGAAAGTTAGGAAACTCAAGTGAAACGTCTAAGTAATGCCTTACTTTTCTTCTAACTGTTTTTTTAGTTACTCGCCTTATTTCCCAGTCAACAGGAACTTCATAAAAATGCTCTCCATCAAAAAGCTTTTATACAAGACTGCACTAATAACTTAAAAGGCGCTTTTAAGCATATACAATTAAGTTGAAACTTGAGAGATATTGACTGTCTAAATTAATTAAATGTTTTTTGATCTCCGTTTCTAATTTACTTTGAAAAAAAAATTAACATTCATTTTTTCATTTTAAGAAAAGAAGGCTTTTTTAAACTTGTTTGGACCTTTCAAACAACTCTGGATTTTAAAATCAACATGTTTTATCCAGGGTACAATGTATATTATCTTTATTTCAAGTTTCAGCCAAATCGTTACATCAGTTGCGGCGCGAACGACTAATAAACACACTTTTCTCCTTCGTGTGCGTGTAATAACATTTATTTAATATAATATATAACTATAATAGATAAGTGTGCTTAGTGTGATAACATTTCTTTTTAAAATCAACTGGAAACAAACGAACTAAAAAATGAGTTAAAAGTTAAAAATGTACTTTTTATATTTTCACCCCGTTGCAGAAAGTTGGTTACTTATTTGTTGTGCGAAGTGGAAAACTCCATTCAGCTCAAGTTCGCTTGTTAGCAATTATCTCTATCTATCGGTCAATGATTTAAAGTTTCCTCCGAGAGAGATGAACGGAGCTATTGCAGATTTTTGTGATGTGACAGGAAATTTGGTATCGAACAGGCTTATAGAATCTGATAATGATAACGTTCTATCTATACATTAATATATAGTATAGTAACGAAAACTTATAGAAAATCCATTCATCACTATCAGTATATAGTATAAAACAAAGTCGCTTTCTCTATCTTTAAAAGTACGCAACGGATTTTGATGCGGTTTTTTTAATAGATAGAGTAATTGAAGAGAACGGGTTAAAAGTATAACTTACGACTCCCATCAGCAAACCGACTTTACTACCGTCAGTAAACCGACTTTACAGACAACCGTTTTTTTACAAATCTTACTTTAACCATATTGTTATGTTATGTGTTAATCTAGAGTAAAATCTATTTCCATTCCAAATTCCAGCCAAATCGCTCCAGTAGTAGCGGCGTTAAATAGTAAAAAACATCCAAACATCCAACAAACTTTTCGCGTTTATAATATTAGTCTTCGTCATCAACCCATATTTGGCTCACTGCTGAGCTCGCGTCTCTTCTCAGAATGAGAGGGGTTAGGCCAATAGTCCACCACGCTGGCCCAATGCGGATTGGCAGACTTCACACACTTAGAGAATTAAGATAATTCTCTGGTATGCAGGTTTCCTCACGATGTTTTCCTTCACCGATTGAGACACGTGATATTTAATTACTTAAAATGCACACAGTTGAAAAGTTGGAGCTGCATGCCCCGGACCGGATTCGAACCCACACCCTCCGGAATCGGAGGCAGAGGTCATATCCACTTGGCTATCACGGCTTTTTTATATAATATTAGTAGGATTGGAAAACTAAGACAACTGCGCCAGTGGTCAACAAAATTAAATGTCTATATTTCAGTCATCACTTTAATAGTCTGCCACACAACGCGAGTGTGAATATAGCGATAGTATGCAGCGCTGTCCGTCTGTGCAATCAATTATCAATTAATATTGTATTTGGCTGACGTATTCGCATCGGATGCCGTCGCGTGCCGATCGCATTAATTTATCTGTTCACACAAGGGTAGATCAACGATTGTTGACGAGGCTTTGGAAAACCTTTTTCACACTTAAAGGATCATTAGAGCTTTTTGCGATTAAGCTTGTACATAGAATACTATAGCCATGATTTTTTCTACTGATAGGTACTAGGTGTCATTGTTCCGGTCAGGACTGAAAAGTATTGCTGTTGGAATTACAAGTACAAGAGGCTCAACAGCAACGTTGACGTTTCGAAAGTGCTTGTAAACTAAAGGCGGTTTATGTTTGTCTGACGTGTCGTGTCATGTTGCATCAAAACAGAATCGGTATCATACATTTTGTATGGCAACGTTTACACTCATGTGTTGTGACATGTCGTGATGTGTCGCATACAAAATGTATAATATGAGATGACGATTCTGTTCTGATGCGTCACGACACGACACGTCAGACAAACATAATTAAGCCTTAAGCCTAATTGAAATAAATTAATACTGGCTATTGACTATTGATGTATGGAAGATTTTGTGACGAATATGTCATCAGATAGAGGCGGATCGAAAATACAGCTCTCATTTTAGATTTATTTCGCTTTTGGTCGATATATTTTTTAATTTTACTTCACGAGACATGTCACTGTCACATCTTAGACCTTCACGAGGAACCACAGAGTACAGTTTCTACTCGCCCTATCGCCGATGAACCCTCTACCTCAATAAAACTCAACTTGCAGGTAATACTACAGTTAAACTACGAATTTATTAACCCTAACGTGATTCATATGAGCGGGAACTTGCAAACTTGTCCGTTTTCGACAACACAAAACTGGAGCCAAGTTTTCCGACGGCAATCCTAGAGGTTTCCACCGAGTTGGTAGTTTAGTTCCCTAATGTGGGAATTTATTTCCATGTCATCTAAACTTTATCAATGGCGGCTAGGTAGGTAATTTACGACCATGTTAGGCTATTTAGTGAAAGAAGGATTTGGTTTTTATTACTAGGTCTTGAATGAATTTATCGAAAAGAGGACTTCGAGTTTTCGGATTAAATAAAATCTCTGTTCCTCTTCTTCCTTCTTAACTCTTTATTATGCTAGTAGCTATGCCTCACGGTATCACTCGCGTAGATCCCGTTTCTATATAGTCAATCTGTCTGTCTATAATCTATCTATATGCTAAGTTATCCAAATCTGTTTAGCTGTTAAATCGTGATTGTAGAACAAATATTATTCTTAAATAGTCGGTAAGGTTGTGATTTCTTTTGTTTTCTTAATTTTATTATCAATTACAAGAAAATAAAAATAGATACATAAATGAATAATTTTGATACTAAAGCATAGATATAGGGATTCATTATTATATTAATTCTTTACTAGTGGAAATCGGTCTTGATTTCTCCTGTATAGTTCCCCGTGTAGAGGATAAAAATATAGCCTTAGTTAAACGCTGATAGTATAACTTCCCAAGGGTACAACAATTTCTAAAATCTGTCTAGCAGTTTGGATTTAAAAGTATAAAAAACGAACTCACATGGAATTTAGATTTTCACAAATCCTTCGGGAGCCATGGATTTTTTCGGGATAAAAAGTAGCCTACGTGTTAATCCAGAGCAAAATCTATTTCAAATTACAACCAAATCGCTACAGTAGTAGCAGCGTTAAAGAGTAACAAACATACATTCATATACTCTGAAGTTTAAAATATTAATAGGATAGGAAGTTAAATAAACAGAAAAACTCGCGAAAGAAGTAAAGAACACAACTCGGATAGTGCAAAAACACTGAACGAACTTCGTACATCGGAACATCCTCATTTTCGCTGAGTCAACAAAGTTCGAAAGCAAAGTTTTTCGCGGAAAATAGGAAAATTTTATTATTCATTACAAATTTACGAGCAGCAGTCGGGTGGACGTACAATCAATCTCAGCACAAAGGAAGCTTCGCTGTGAAGAGCGAAATATTACTTATCTCGGCGCTATCATACAAATATTGTTGTAATATTAACTGAGCGCAAGTCCCCGGTGCATTGTGTGCCGGATGTTTGTTTGTGTTTGTTTGTGTTCGTTTGTGTCTCTCACAGACGTTGCTTCTTTTGAAATAAGGAAAGTAATTATTTTTTTAATTTTCTAGCTGCACTGGTTGCTTTGTTTAAAGCTTTTTAGTTTTAGTTAAACTTAGACTAAAAAGTAATAGAAAGAGAGTTTGAATCCTACAGGCAAATTGACTGGCCAATAGTTCACCACGCTGGCCCAATGCGGATTGGCAGATTGCACACACGCACAGAATTAAGAAAATTCTCAGGTGAAAAAAGAAAATTCAAAATTGTTCATTATCATTATACTACATTGAGACAATAAGTGCCAAAATGCTGGCCATGATGGCCTTTTATAGTTTCATGACGTCGCGTAAACAAAAACACTAAACCTTAACAAACGGTTTAGTGTTTGTCAATATTATTAGTTACTAATTAGGTTGACGTTTATTTATTTAGTACATCAAGTAACATCAAGTTTTGACGGCCTCCGTGGCGCAGTGGTATGCGCGGTGGATTTACAAGACGGAGGTCCTGGGTTCGATCCCCGGCTGGGCAGATTGAAATTTTCTTAATTTGTCCAGGTCTGGCTGGTGGGAGGCTTCGGCCGTGGCTAGTTACCACCCTACCGGCAAAGACGTACCGCCAAGCGATTTAGCGTTCCGGTACGATGCCGTGTAGAAACCGAATGGGGTGTGGATTTTCATCCTCCTCCTAACAAGTTAGCCCGCCTCCATCTTAGACTGCATCATCACTTACCATCAGGTGAGATTGTAGTCAAGGGCTAACTTGTAAAGAATAAAAAAAAAAAAAAAAAAAAATGGTTACATCACAAAGTGGACGTAGACTCCGCGTCACTAAACAAGTCCCATAGACGCAACGCTAATGTCCTAATGGCACTCATTGTCATTTGGTAATAGCGGTCTTATTGTCATTTGTGTAAGATGTTGTAAATTTTAGTTCAGGTTTTTTCAGGTTCAGGATTTTCGTGGCACGGAGTCTACAGTGTTTTTGACGTTTGGAAAAAATTATAAAATTTATTTTATTTCGGACTTTTATTCCATGTACTATCCGAAATTAATATTGTTTATACTAAACTTGATATGAGCCAACTACCCTATTCAAACTATTTATTCGAAGTCTCAGCTAATAGGCTCAGCTCGTATTAGGTTCTCAAAGTTATAACAATTTTATCGCACAAAAAAAAATCGGCAACCGATAGTACGTTACAAAAGCGATGACCGATTTGATATCACAAACGCAACAACAGTCCGTCCAATTTAGAACGAGCGTGTACAGCCAACTTGTTTATGCGAAAACTTTCCTTTCCAGGGTTTACGAGGGTTTTTATGCTGTTTTTATTATTTAGGCGAGCGTGTCCGCCGGGCCTGGGGCCTGGCAGGGCCCGGGAGGTGACCGGGCCGGCAACGCAGACCGTTTCATAAAATATTACTATACGTGGAGCTAGTGGAACCGATTTCGGAAAGTAACGTGTTCGGACGAAGTTGAGTTAACAGTCTTGGCTTTATGTTTTGCGGTTAGCAGCGGGCGTTTGTATTATGAATAAGGAATGATTGTTGGAATCGACTTTTTTTTCAATGACAAGATCACACCTGATGTTAAGTGACGATGTGCACATAAATGGACAAGTATATTACCTTTGATGATTTTTATGCATTATCGTACCGGAACGCTTAATCGCGAGGCGGTACATCTTTGTGGTTAGGGTGGTAACTAGCCACCTCTGATGCCTACCACCAGACCTGAGCTGATTTAGAATTTACAAAGCTCTCAGCTGACCCGAGCCGGGAATCAAAGATCTCTCAGATCTCTCTCTAAGATCTCTCTGTTGAGAACAGCACTACGATACTACCAACAGTATCAGTATGGCTTTAGGGAGGCTTCGGCCGTGGCTAGTTACCACCATACCGGCAAAGACGTACCGCCAAGCAATTTAGCGTTCCGGTACGATGTCGTGTAGAAACCGAAAAGAGGTGTGAGAATTTTCATCTTCCTCCTAACAAGTTAGCCCGCTTCCATCTTAGACTGCATCATCACTTGCCATCAGGTGAAATTGCAAGGGCTAACTTGTAAAAAATGAAAAAAAAACCAGGAAGATCGTCAAGACATATAAGAGGTCGGATCTGGGTGATATTTTTGCTTGGATTCGTCGGATTTTTGTGGTAAGTAATTAAAAAAATCAATTATTTGCAATAACACGAGTATTATAATGAACGTACGTATAAAGCTGTCTTCTATTCTTCTACTCCCAACCAATACAGCCAAAAATATATTTCACGTACACATAAAGAGCAATTTCATAAAATAATCTCATTTCACCATCTAACTTTTTCAACACCCCCAATAAAATAAACAATTCCGAATAGCGCAAACCGACACAGTGCGAGACGCAATCTACATCTCCGCGCGTGTAAGGCGCTCGCCTCCGCCCGCGGCGCGCAGCGATCGATGTATCTGGCAGCGCGCCAAACAGCCTCGCTGGCTCCCCGCCAAGTCTGAGCCTGGTAGAGGCATTCAACTCTGATGGTTTTTCAATACCAGAACACATCTTTTGTATGAGTTTTGTTATCGAATGGTAATAACAGAGGTCATTGCATGATATTAAGTTTAATAACATTTTAGATTCTATATAAGCACCTATTTTCAGTGACCCACTCTCAGGCCAAGCTCTACTCAAAAACGAGCTGATACACGCGTCTAAAACGCTAGTCTGAAACCGCTCTAATTATCTCCTGCCCCGGTGCTGTCCCGAGAAACTGCGCCCGATCCAAAGTCCACATTATCCGAAAATTCAATTTACTTGAACACACTTTGCTCTACAATAGTCCATTGAGCCGAATTGCACGGAACACTGAAAACGTAATCTAAATTCGTTCACAGGTTTTCACGTGAATGATAATAAAACACGGCCAAGTGCGAGTTGGACTCGCCCATGAAGGATTCCATAATCATTCACTTATTTTAGAAGTTGCAGGAGGGACACACAAACTTACCACTTCACTCGCGCTAACTATTCAGTTTAGAAAAAAATATATTGGAAACTTCAATATCATTTTTTGGGAAGACTAAGACAACATAATGCACAAGTTATTCGGTAAATATAGCTGTCTGTCGGTAAAATAATTTTCAAATTAGTCCAGTTAACTTGTCTACGCTGCCAAATTGTATGGCCATGCCAAATGTATCTTCGGATTCAGTGTTTTGTCGTAAACCTCATAAATTGCGTGCATTTTATTATTTTTAAGTTTTAAATACAATGATAATATTTACAGAACATAGAGAACGCTAAAGCCGACGCTTTAGCTAAAAAAAATTCGATGTTTTTTTAATGGCTAAGGAAATAGACTTTAAAACGAGTACGATAGTTTTAGTTAGTTTAATATTCTTTACAAGTTAACCCTTGACTACAATCTCACCTGATAATAAGTGATGATGCATTCTAACATGGAAGCTGGCTAACTTGTTAGGAGGAGGATGAAAATCCACACCCCTTTCGGTTTGGTTTCTACACGGCATCGTATCGGAACGCTAAATCGCTTGGCGGTACGTCTTTTTTGGTAGTTATTAAGGGATCGCGACCTTTACCATTTATTTGTACATAACGTACAGAAACGTATCAGAAATTGATAATTTAGATGATATAAATAGTTCTCGGCTCTTACACTATAATAACATAAGGCGATCGCTTCGTAGCGAAGCAAAGAAATACTTAGCTTCCAGGCGAGAAGCATAATCTACTTAGCGGCTTAGAAATGGCGGCGAAAAATCAACTTCAAAAGCTTTTAGTACTATACAGTAGGGGGAAACGGGAAATAACTTATATTTTACTATAAATCCACACTATTAATATAAACACGAAAGTAAGTTTGTTTGTTTGTCTGTTACCTTTTCAAAACATGAGCCGCTGCATTCATTTTAATGAGTTTTAGTATAAACGGTTTGTTATTAAGGCTACTTTTTGTCCTGAAAATATAATTAAAATTTGTTGAACAGTCCTTTATTTGTCAAGGTAAATCAGTGAAAATTGGTGTTAAAAAAATAATGAACATCAATTGTTCAAGTGATTCAAGAACTCTTCTGTGTTAACGTGTATGTTCGTTATAGAAACCAAAACTACTCGACGGATTTTAACGAAACTTTGTACTATTATTCTCCCATACTCCTGGGCAGGTTATATTATACTTTTCATCACGCTCATCATCTCATCACGATCAATAGGAGCAGAGCAGTGAAGGAACATGTTGGGAAGACGGGAGAAGTTACTCCATTTTTACAGCGATACTACTGTAAGGGCTAGATTAAAGAGGCCTAAGAGCCGTGATAGCCCAGTGGATATGATCTCTGCCCTCGATTCCGGACGTGTGGGTTCAAATTCGGTCCGGGGAATTCACCTCCAACTTTTCAGTTGTGTACATTTTAAGAAATTTAAAACCTGCATACCTGATTTTTCTTATTTCTCTGCGTGTGTGATGTCTGCCAATCCGCATTGGGCCAGCGTGGTGGACTATTGGACTAACCCCTATATATTGAAGGGCGTAGGGTAAATAATACTACATTTTTTTTAAATAACATTTTTAAAACCGTTGGTAAAATTTGTATCATATGTCTATATATTATCATATAACGTTAACGTTAAAACTCCCGTATTTTGAAATTGCTTTAAATCTCATGTACTTCGTTTTTGTCTTGCTTAAATAGCTTATAGGTTAATCAGAGAAGAAGAACTTCTTATTCTTATTATCTTACAGAAGTTTTTGTAACAGTAATCGGTACATGGCCTGTCGTCTTAATGTAAAATTTATTGGGGTTACAGAGGGGATGAAATCATACACTGAATATCGTCCGCTATTGATTTATAAACGAATCTATCAAACATTAAATTTAATAACTACCATCACCTGATCAATATCATATTACATATTCTCCTACTTATATCATCGATAAAACAAACACAGATTACCTTCAAAACTGGGTCAAACGCTAAAGTGTGTATAAAACCTGAAACACTCATTTCATGGTCCCTTTTTGTAAATTACCAAAAAGGAATGATAATTTGTAAACCGATCTGCGAACAAAGACTCCACTCAAACAGCCCTTAATCACAAGGGTAGACTCTTCCGGGGATAAATTATGCCTTTGCGGGGATAACCCTCCTTATCCCGGGGACTTTGTGAATCGCTTCACGGCAGGCAAGTGTACTGAGATGATAAACTGTTCAAAACATAGTATTATTGAATAGAAACAGGCTTTGCACTGCAGAAGTTCATTACGTAAAAAAATGTTTATTTTGCTACTACAGACGATGTACTGACGATGTCGATGATGAACTCAAGTGGAAGTCCCATTTAAGACTTTCCAAATATTAGCCCGGACAAAAAGACATACATAAAGATTGATTAAAATTAAAAAAAAAAAAAGTTGTCGTGTTTTAGTATTGTGTAAATAACTATAGCACTTGAGAAAATACAGTTAATTGAGAAATCACACAAAGATATTTCAATTTTATTCATATGTATTGACGAAGTATTGAAAAGTATGTACTTTCCCAGGCGAGCTCTCCCACATCGCGAACTACTACTGTCATTCACAGGCACAATGTAAACATCTGCTCGGTACCAAGTGAACACGCTATCAGATCTCGATACAGACAGCCTTTCACTACGCTTGAAAGCCTATTCATGTATTTACCTTACTGTCGTAGTCCAAGAGCTGGCAGACACTTTGTTCAAGTGTTTTTGCATTCAATTGTCTTTACAAACACTTCAGCTAGACGAGAATCGATTTCGTTCCAATAGCCCTATTTTCCCATTTATTTAAGACTAGTGTATTATTAGGAGACGCCCCGAGGTTTCATCTGCGTGTATTCCGTCCCCGTGATAAAATATAACTATGTTACTCACTGATAATGTAAGTTTTCACTGATTCAAGATTAAAAGGCAACCAAGCACATAAAAATTATTAAATTATTATATTTAACCTATAATTTCGCCGGGAACCATATAGTTCAGACTGGATTACAGCAATGAAAGAATTTTGACAAACGAGCTTTGGTTCAAAAACTATGCATTTTAAATATGAATGATTTAAAGATTATAAACGCTTTTTTTACGTTTTTCATTATACGTTTTTAAAATGTAAAATGTCTAATTTGTCTGTTTGTAATTGTCTCATTAGCTTCAAACGGCAGAAACTTCTAAGACTATAAATTAATATTTTTGACTAAAATAAACACATTAATTGCATGATCAAAACATAAACGTGTTCGTGGAACTACACGTGGATAAATCGTTCATAAATTGTCTAAACACTTTAATAAAATCGCCGCCATCTCTCGGTGTACTCACAAACGCAAACTAGAGATACACAAGTTCTACACCACGTCACATCGCGGCTCAATTGAACCCTTGTCATATTGACACGTCGCGCCTTGAGGGACTCCTCACACTGTTTATTGTTATACTCGTATTACACTAAGTGGCGTTATAGATTACTCATTCCTATACGTCTGGTGATCTTTGTATTATCATTAATTGTATCGTTTTCTCTAGAGAGCCCTTATTAATAATAATAATTAATTATTGTTATTAAATAAATTATAAGAAATACCTAAATTAATAATTTAATGAAATGACATTGTAGTATTTAATTTTTTAAGCGATTTTTCTTTCCCTGTGTATTTTCATGAATAATTTGTCTATTACAACTTTTTTTATATTTTCGCAGACCTTTAAGTTTTCCTTGTATTTTATTTAACTTTTGGATAATAATGATATAATATGAATTACCTTACCTTAAAACTGTATACTACGTAGCGCCGGCAGTGTCTGTAACAATTAAACACAAAACATAAGAACAACATTTACAAAGAATATATTTTTACATTTAATTTGCGAATAAACGACTAAAGGTCTAACAAAAAATATAAATGCCCCGCCCATTGCCACTTCAGTTTCGCGATTAGTAGAGCTATCTAGGTGTATTTGGTTTTGCGAATCTCCTCATTTCAGAATGAATTTATTCTATACTAATATTATATTGAGGTTAAGTTTATGGTATTGTTAGAGGTAATCTCTGAATCTACTGAACCGATTGTGAAAATTCTTCGACTTCCACAAGCCACGTTATTTGTGAGTGATAAAGGCTTTGTTTTCCCCATGAACAACGCGGGCGAAACCGCAGGCGTCGCTTAGTGTTAAATGAGAAGAATATTTTAAGATAAACAAATGCTTCCATCTTAGATTGCATCGTCACTTACAATCAGGTGAGATTGCAGTCAAGGGCTAACTTTTAAAGAATTAATAATAAGGGAAAAAATAAATGAGAACTTTGGTATATTATAAAGTAGTTACCGGTCTAATAATAAAACTCTCTTTTAAAACATAAAGCGTGTTTCATAACCGTGATAGCGCCTTGTACTACATACAAAGTTAACCACTTCATCTAGATGAGGCCTACATGAGGACCAAGAGCCGGCGATAGCCTGACATACCTCATTTATGAATTTGAATGATTGTCGTCTTCCTTATATAGGTACTCGTAAGTACGGCACGGTAGTCAATTATGGAGTTTAAACTATTGTAGTTTTTTATGGGAACCTTTAATGGTCTCTAGTAAAGGGTTGCCACGAAGAGCTGGGTCTAACAAAATTCCCCGAATAAATTAAGATACCCAAAAATGGTTCGATTCATAGAAACCCTCAAAGGCGAATAGTTTTTTGACTTAGAATTCATATATTAAAGGTGAGAAACAGTGATCTAATAATAGATAATACTTTCAGTGAAATATTATAATACGTTAGTCTTTAAATAAAGTATTTGTTATGTTGAAAAAAACGAAAACTTATTTAAGGTCCTTTGAATTATAAAATTGCATTTTATACTGGGAATTGACCCGTAAAATCAGGAGCCTGGAAACTTAAATCTGCTAAACACACCACAGGTCAAATACCATAAATGGCTACCGTAATTAACTATGGTAGGTATACGGGACGGATTATTATTATTCAATCTTCATAGATGAGGTATGTCTCGCTAACGCAGGCTCTCGTAAATATCTAGTGACGTAGATCAAGTACCCGCTAGAACGGGGTCAGTCATAGATCACTTCGACATCTAGTCAAGAAAATACGGAAACTTGTTCAGTCAATATTTTTCTCTCTAAAGTATTGAAGACATTTTATAAAACTAACATCATATTTCACACTATTTTATGATGTTAGTTAGTAGTAGTTAATAGTTCACGTTTTACTTTAAAAGAGCAACTGTTGAGTTTGTTAGCGACGCAAATGCCTTTAATTATCTGTGAGGTGTCAAAGATAATATGACTTTGACAGCTTTTTAAATGATAAAACAGACTTTTATGCCAAGCGCCTAACCGGTACCACGTACGTTCCGAAGAATAATCTGATATAACAAAGGAATATCTGTGTTTTATTAAGCCTTACAGAGTTGTTAACGCCTCTTTTCAGCAAAACCTCCTCCAAGCCGATGTAACATGGTAGCTGGTACAAATAGTCATACTTGATGTTTACAAGTGCTTGTTATCTAAAATTAAATAAATAAATTTTCATTTTGCTTTACAAAAAGGAATTACTTTAATCACACTAATATTAAAAAGTTTGTATGTAAGTGTGTAAGTGTGAAAGTGTGAAAGCATGTAAGTGTGTAAGTATGTTTGTTCCTCTTTAACGCTGCGGCTACTGAAGCGATTTAGCTGAAATTTGGAATGAAAATAGATTTTACTCTGGATTAATACATAGGCTACTTTACATCCCGGAAAAATCCATGGATCTCGCGGGATTTGTGAAAAACTGAATTCGACGCGGACGAAGTCGCGGGCGTCCGCTATTTTGTTATCTTTTAGCAACACCTCCAAATTCAAGCGACAACGCTACTTAGACAAAAGCTCTCTACGTAATATGTTTCACTCCAAACCCGAGGTATCCCCAGAGACGTTGACTGTACAATGTTCAATATTTCACAGATAATCAATTATGTACATAATAAACTTTTGCCTACTTCTATTCAATAAATATTGTTTTGATTTGACCGAACTGCAATGTCGCCATAATATGTTAAAGCTGCTACTAAAAACACAATAAACAATTTCCATACATTTTGACGGGCATCGTTGATTGCGAGATTTTCTTTTTTTGCGATATTTCTATTTTATGTTGTATAATATGTAAATTATTAAAAAAACCAAACAGTAGGTATTTTTGTTGCATAAATTTAATAAACCAAATCAAAGACAAGCCGTTTACACATTTAAATCTAAATCTTGATATAAACACTTTTAAAATATGCCATTTACAGAAATATAAAACTTAACTTATACTTTACTTTAACTTATAAAACTTAACTTAACTTATAACTTTGTTCTTCAGAAATTCAAGTATCACCACTTTGGAGAGACACAAGTTTAATCAATCCATGCCTCGGATGCGTCATTTACAGAAACACTTACAACCGTTTTAAATAACCTATCCATCCGCCATTTCACTTACTAAAGTTAAGAAAATTTAACTTTCTGTTCTTATTATCTGCTTTTTAATATCTTACTGACAGATAGTTGACTATGTAAAGATAGTTTGACTGTTACTGATAATTGAGGATAGCTATATATCCGTAATCTTGGGTAAGTTATTGACGAAACGTCTGTATCTATTCGTGACCAATGCCTACCAGCAGACCAAACCTAAGTCAATTTAGAGAATATAAAATCATAAATTTACTCAAGTTGTAAATCGAATCCAGTTACAAACAGCATTAACAACTGTGCCAGAGAAGTTAGAATACACCTAGCAACAGACTCCCAAACATTATGACAGTCCATATCGTACAAATATTTGTCGTGTAGCTCGAGAGCTGAGAGCTATCGTGTCGGGTCAAGAGCGCTATGTGGAGCGCTGTCCGACACATGACAGATATCCGATACCCAGCACTCACTCCCCCACTCCACTACCCCACTTCACTACCCCACTGTCCGCTAGCACGGACAGGTCTGAATTCGCTTCGTGAATTGTGTACTGCACCTTTCTATAGGTAATATAATGAGTATGAAATCTACCTCCATTTTCCAATCAGTAAGCTTCGCGACAATTCTTCGAAAAACACCGTTAAAGATTTTTCAAATCATGTAGAAACTCGTAGAACATAACGTTTTAAACCTGCTACCTTCCAAATCCACCACGGTCTTAATTTCATTATTGACTGCCGCACTTACCTACGTAAGTAAATGCATAGGCGAACGAACTTTTAGTTTTTTTTAAACTGAGGAAAGTATCTCGTTCTATAATTCATTCTACTTCCACGTACTATAAACGAGTCAAAGTGTAGTATATTAAAGCAAGCAATAAATGGATTTACCGCAGAAAATGATAATCATTTTCACTTCACGTCTCGCAAACGCTTTGCCGCAAGCTTCGTCGAATAGATGTGGCTTACCTCCCGAGTGGGAATGTTCGTAGACAGAGAAATTTTTAGACGAATAGAATAGATAACATTATCTCAAAAAAGTGAACAAACGTAGTCTCTGTTAATAAACGATACAAGGCCATTTGATACATGGTGTTACGACGCATTTAATTTTTTCTTAACGACCAACGGCTCAAAGATCAAGGTAGAAGTTTGACAACATTGTTTTTCAGTCATAGATTTTTATATTTTTAATAAAAAACTCTAAACCATGTCATCGTACTAACGAGAACTACGCGGTAACGATAATCTGAATAAAAGACTATTATTATTAACCAACATGCAGTAATAAAGGCTTATTTTAATTTATTGTACTTTTAGTTAGAACATCGGTGAAAAAAGGATTCAGAAACTTGTGATGTGAAAGTCACGTCAAAACCAGATATATTTCGACTGACGACGGTCGCCAATCAGTCGTCTATTCATTTCTCTGTCTACGTTAAACTGCTTCAAATTTGACAGCTTCTGGGAGGAAGCTTGCGGTTTCGGAGGATTAATTAAATTTTAATGAACGCTGAGGAGGGATTGTGACGCGGATATGATGGATCGCTGCTGAGATACCTCTCAGTGTTCGTCTGCTGTATTGCATTCCCTCTCCACTCCGTTAGTGTCGGATACACACTGATAACACAATGAAGTGAAGTGTGTCTCCATGCTGAGAATATGCTAATCAATGGCTGTATTATTATGAAGCAGTTTTATGAACGTTAGTTCAGAGACATTTTTGGAAACAGTAGATTACTTTTGATGACGCAAATTAACACGTTTGTTTGTTACGCCTTCACGCCTAAAACATTGAACCAATTTTTAATAAATTTTCATATTTTCATTAAATTAGGAAAACTATACTCTTGACGAGTAATATAGGCTATATCTTTAATACAGTAGTTACTTACTTTGGTCTAGTGAAAGGCTAAACGTTCTAAGGAACTATATTTTAAGGGTGCACTAGAGTACAACAAATACAGAAGGTTACAGGGCTTAAGGTAGCTTATGTTCTGTTCCAAGTTTTTTGACGGCCTCCGTGGCGCAGTGGTACGTGCGGTGGATGGCTGGTCGATTGAGGTTTTCTTAATTGGTCCAGATCTGACTGGTGGAAGGCTTCGGCCGTGGCTAGTTACCACCCTACCGTCAAAGACTTACCGCCAAGCGATTTAGCGTTCCGGTATGATGTCATGTAGAAACCGAAAGGAGTGTGAATTTCATCCTTCTCCTAAAAAGTAAGCTCTTCCATCTCAGATTGCATCATCACTTTCCATCAGGTGAGATAGTAGTCACGGGGTTAACTTATAGAGATTAGAATAAAAAGTTTTAATTTATCTCTGTGCCAATTTTCATGCAAATCGGTTTAGTGGTAACCGTAAACAGGTAACCGTAAAAGGACTTACTTTCGAATTTAAAAGCCTCAGTAGCTCAACGTTGAGAGCGGTCGGACTCATCACCAAAGGTTGGTGGTTCGATCCCTGCCCCGTTGGTCTATTGTCGTACCCACTCCTAGCACAGTCTTTCCCGACTAGTTGAATGGAATTATTGATCATATTTAAAAGATATGGCAATTAAAAAAAAAAAATTATAATCTTAGTATCGATTCTATTAAGTAAGGAAACAATTGGGATACTTTCCCAATTTTACGTAACAAGTCGCTAGCATCGTTTAGCGATTTGTTAATAGGAACATTTCCAGTAGCTGCGAGCTACACTGAAGCCATTTACTGAAGTGTTCAGAACATGATAGTAATTACTGTAAAGCGGTGCGGGGGGCGGCGCGGGGGGAGGGGGCAGTAACCAATCGTGTAACGTAATTAAACCCAATTATAGTGCGCCTCGGGTTGTGAGCCCACTTGTGTTGTGTGATACATGTAGTGCTTGAGCGATACATAACAAGACGAAATGATAACAATTTTTTTTGATAAATATAATATTGTTTAACATCAATATCTCAGGTTTTTTTTTATTCTTTACAAGTTAGCCCTTGACTACAATCTCACCTGATGGTAAGTGATGATGCAGTCTAAGATGGAAGCGGCTAACTTGTTAGGAGGAGGATGAGAATCCACACTCCTTTTCAGTTTCTACACGACGTAACGCTAAATCGCTTGGCGGTACGTCTTTGTCGATATCTAGCTACGGCCGAAGACTCCCTTAGCCAGATCTGGACCAATTAAGAAAATCTCAATCGATCCAGCCGGGGATCGAACCAAGAACCTCCGTTTTGTAAATCCATCGCGCATACCACTGCGCCACGGAAGTCGTCGAAAAAGGTTGAAGACAAAAGTCTTCGAACAGTGCATGTTGCCAGTGATGACCGATACTTGATCGCTAAGGCTCAGAGTCACACAGCGGAAGATGGAACGAGCTGTGCTCGGAGTATCTCTACGAAATTAGGAGATCAACGAGACATAGCTCAACGAGTAGCAAAACTGAAGTGGCAATGGGTGGGGCACAATTGGCAGAGCCAATGGATGTTGATGTCCCAAGGTGCTGGAATGGCGACCCCGCACTAGAAAGCGCCATCAGGTGGACTGTGATGTTTGGAAGTCCCTACAAAAGGCTTATTTCCTGCAGTGGACGTGCGTTTTAAGCAATTAAATATCACGTCTCAAACGGTGAAGGAAAATATCGTGAGGAAACCTCCACATCAGAGAATTTTCTTAATTATCGGGGTGTGTGAAGTCTGCCAATCCGCATTGGGCCAGCGTGGTGGATTAAGGCCTAACCGCTTTCACTCTGAGAGGAGATTCGAGCTCAACAGTAAGCCGAATATGGGTTGACAACGACGATATGGAATACCTTTCTGAATGTGGAATCTGCAATATGTAAAAGGTAGGCATCTTCAAGTCAAGATTCAATATGTGCCTTCTATAAAAATGCACCACAGATCGCATCATATTTTACCACCAGATTGCAGCCGAGCGCTAGCCCATATAGATAAAAAAGATCTGCAACCATTCCACATCATTCTTTCAGTCTGAGAAGAGCTTCCCCATTAATCTTTAATACATTTTCATTCGTTTTCATACACTTGTTCCGCCCGACGCAATTTAGTTCAAACCTTTCGACCCACATTTTGTTTGCGTTTTAAATAAAAAAAACTCTCATTTAAATGCTGGAGCACGATAGAATAGTATGCCACAAAAAACCACTATTTTTATATGGAAGCTAAAATATATATGTACATAATGTTATACATAACCCAGCACAATATTATATTAAACGACTCTTTAGTAATGTTTTCCAACTTTTAAGTTAAGTTGATAAGTACACAATTATAAAACTTAACTTCTAAGTAAATTCAAAAATTCAAAATTCATTTATTTTAAGTAGGCTCAGTTTGCAAGCACTTTTGATACGTCAGTTGACTATTTGTTAAGATTCTACCACCGGTTCGAAAGGCAGGTTCTGCTGAGAAGAAATCAGCAAGAAACTCAACAGTTGCTCTTATAAAAAAAATATCATACAATATTTTAATTGATGACAACATTACAATTTCTTTGAGTATTACTTCCTGTGTGAAGGTGGAAGCTGATCCAATGGACTCCAAGCATCTTTATCATTGAGGAACTCATCAATGGTGTAGTAACCTCGACTAAGTAAATGTTTTTTGACATATTTTAAAGCTATACATTGGCAAGTCCATCACAGTAAGTAATAACTAGATACCTATTTAGAAATATTATTCTTAAGAAAGTTTAAAACATTCTATTACAAAATACCAATAAATATAAAAAAAACGCTTTCTGTTTGACATAAACTGTAGAACAAAGATTACAAATCTCAATCAAGATAAAATCAATATTTTGTTGTATAGAGCGCCATGATTATCTCTACCTCCAAGCATCGTAGTATTCCTGTGTCAAAGGCATGGTCGCCGATAAAATTACAAACACATGAGCTCCATGCTTTATTTGTTTGCTGTTTTATCAATACTATTAATGTAACAAAGTGATCAGTAGGTAACTCATACGATGTTATTTTTTGCTTTTTAGTTTAATTTTGTGATTTTGTAGTAGGTTGAATTTTTTGTTAAAAAGATTTTATTTTTCTGTTTTCAGTGTATCCTACTTGAAAAAAAAGCATAGTAAAAGAAAGCGCCACAGAAGTAAGTAGTGATTTTCATGAAAATAAAAAGGAACCAATCTGGAAGTATACTCAAACAAAAAAAGAATTTTCAAAATTGGTTAAGAAATTACGAAGTTATGAAGTAACAAACATTAAAAAATCATAGGCGTCCAATTAAGAACCTTCTCCTTTTTTGAAATCGGTTAAAAAGAAATGAAATTGAAATGTCATCGCAATCTATCCCAGAAATTCTTTTACTCATCAAATAAAGTGTACAATTTTCCGAGCTAGTCTCAAGTCAGTCTGCGGCCGACAGCTGTCGCTCCCAATGTATTGACTCGAGTACATTTTCCACAATTTCCCCATTTTCCTCCACTACTCCTCCCCGCCGGTCAGTCGCCCACAGTTACTGACAAATTCAGACATTTCTACGTGACACAAATGACTATAAGAACTACTGGGATGTAGTTAGTTTCATTTTAAGACGTTCAAACTCTTTATACTCGTATTTAATGAATGAATTATATAGTTTTTTATTTGAGTTGTCCATCAAACTATAAAACATCAATTTTTTTATTTTATTTTATTTATTTGGGATCGAAAACAGTTGTGTACAATAATATATATTACAAAACTTAAAGTAAATTTAAAAACAAATAGTTTGCATACACAACCCACATCTCTATCCACGAGTAATTATACAAAATGTAGATGGGGCTGATAAAAATGATATTCAAATTAAATTATCTAACAAAGTGCTTTTATACAAAGAAAAGAAAATAATGAAATAAAAAAAAACAAAAAAGAAATGACACAAGTACAATAAAAATTAAAGTATATAAATAAATAGCAAAATTATTAATCGCTTTTAAGTGTACCGATGACCAACTTTTTAAAAGTACCTACTCGACTGGCAAAAATGTCTATGTTTTTGAAGTGCTTATTATACGTCTGTGTCATTCTTACTATTGGTGACCGTTTACCTGCATTTGTGCGGCACCTAGTAGTTGCAAACAGTCGATGTTCGCGACCACTACGTGCACGCATTTTATATGGCACACTATAGCAGAGTTTACGCGTTAAAGCTGTACAATCATATTTATTGTGACACAGATCGTATAAAAGCATGACTTCCAACTGCTTACGTCTTGATTTTAAGTCGAGCAGTTTATATCTTTTTAAAAGTTGGTCATAGGATAAGCGGTTTCTCGTACATTTGTAGTGCATAGTCCTTAAGAATTTTTTCTGAACAGTTTCAAGGCTCTTAACATATTTTTCATAATGAGGGTTCCAAATAGCAACAGCATATTCTAGTTGTGAACGAACTAGTGTTTTGTACAGATGAACATATGTTGATGCTTTCTTGAAATTATTGCTTGCTCTCATTACAAATCCGTACATTTTATATGATTTATTTATAATGTTTTCAATATGTATGTCCAAGTGTAGTTTACAGTCTAATGTAACTCCAAGATCTTTGATAGTATTAACTTTTTCGAGACTAACACCACAGAGCGAATAGTTAAAGTTACTTACAAATTTTTTCTTCGTAAAAGTGATATATTTACATTTATTTAGGCTTAAACTAAGTTTATTTCTCAAACAATATTCTGTAAATCTATCTAAGTCAGCTTGAAGGTTGTGATGATCATCCGGCGTTTCGATAGTTTTAAATATTTAAAGGTCATCGGCGTATAGTAGAATGTTACTATGGACGAAGCATTTATAAATGTCATTGATAAAAATTATAAATAATAGAGGTCCTAGGATAGAACCTTGTGGAACACCGGACGTAATCACAACTATGTCTGATTCATAACCGTTAATAACCACTTTCTGAGTACGGTTTGTTATATACGATTTAAACCATCTCCATAAATTACCACGTATACCGTTATAAGCTAGTTTTACAAGCAACACTTTGTGATCTACCCTATCAAATGCCTTTTGATAATCAGTGTATATAGTATCAGTTTGTCTGTTGTTGTCTAAGCTTTCAAATAATTTAGAGATGAATTCCAGGAGGTTTGTTACCGTGGATCGCTGAAGAACAAAACCATGTTGCTGTGGTATAATAATTTTGTGAATTGTACGATAAATGGCGTTGTGTATAATTTTTTCGAAAAGTTTAGCGAGCACAGGTAATATAGAAATTGGGCGATAGTTTTCCACATCTTTCTTAGATCCTCCTTTGTGCACTGGTACTATTCGTGCCATCTTCCATTTTGTAGGGAATGTGCCTTGTTGAAGGCACATGCTGTACAATATGCACAATGGTTTGCAAATTGTATCAGCAGTTGATTTGAAGAAGATTGGTGGAATATTATCTAGCCCAGATCCCTTTGTTAGTCCTAGCAGTACATTTTCAACAGTAATAGTTACTTGGTTTATAACATCACACGAAACGTTATCACTACCTTGTGTAATATCTTCTAAATTAAAATCATCAGTGAGATCTGATGATACAAACACAGAGTGGAAAAAATTTGAGAATAGCATACAAACTCCAGTAGGACTGCTTGCTGTTTCATTTTTATAAAATACATTGCATGGTATGGATAGACCATTTTTCCTGTTCGAGAAGTATTGCCAAAAGTAGTTCACATTAATTTTAATACTGTGTTCGACTAAATTCATATATTCATCATAGCGGATTTTAGATTCAACTTTAAACCTAGTTCTAAAGATACTAAATACTTCATAATCAGATATATTATTATATTTTTTCCACTTAATCCATGCCTTTTTCTTATTTTTAAATATTTTGATCAAAGCGGAATTAAACCAGACGGGAAAAGTGTTAGATTTTATAGTTTTAGATGGTATGTGTTTGCGAATAAATCCATAGATTATTTCATAAAATGTATCAACAGCACAATTAGCAAGTCAATATTTAAAATCAAAAGTCAAGTCTATATTAAAAAAAAACTCAGTTGCAGCTTGGAGTATATGCCAATGGCTCTTTTCTGTAAGGATGTTTTTATAACCCGTCAGCGTAAGTTTGGAATAAATCTATCTGTACTACTTACAATGTCGTATTCGTCTTAAACAGAGACAAATTATAAAAACATCGCTATATAATATCACTACATTATTTTCAAATCCATTTTTTTTTATATAACTTGAAAGTATGTATTGTGTAGTAACTTGAACAAGAATCGAAGTCACAGGTGTTCGTTAGTCCCACTGAAAAATAAGGATGAATTTTTCTTTTCCTCTGCCCAAAAGGGAAATAATTTCCACCGATGACACTAACTGACGTAATTTATAACAAAAAGGAACAAACCCGATAATGGTGCGAAGGCAGTAATTGGCCAGTCAGCGTCCGTAGATTAACGGCCGAGTGAGATTACTGGTGCGCCTGTAACCTTCGACACACTATGTACAGTTTGTTTTTATGTTTATTTTATTAATGATAATTAAGCCGTGATAGCCCAGTGGATATGACCTCTTGGATGGTTTGAATCCGGTCTGGGGCATGAACGTAATAAGATAATTTGTTATAAATTCATCATATTTCTAATTTCAAACAAGTGTAGGTACTTCAAAGTCATTTTATATAAACCTTATAAATGAAGGCTTCTTACCCTCTACAAACAGATAGACTGTACTTATAAAGAGCCTCTTTGATATTTTATTTATAAGACGGCTACATTATAAATAATTTAAATTGATGAAATAAAATAAACGAAAGAGGTTATTTTAATTAAGTTCATAAGTAAAAAATACATACATATTATATACATAAGATATATCATAGATTTAAAAAGCGGACGCACAGCCACTGATGGGCCGTACGTTTACCGGTCAGCGGGCATAAGTGTACCATATAGATATCCTGTATCATTATCAACCCATATTCGGCTCACTGCTGAGCACAAGTCTCCTATAATAATGAGAGGATTTCGCCAATTAATAGTCCACCACGCCGACCCAATACAGATTGGCAGACTTCACACATGTAGAGAATTAAGATAATTGTCAGTTATTCAGGTTTCCTTACAATGTTTTTCATGAGACATCGTTTTAAAAATTGGACGTGCCCCGGTCCGGATTCAAACTTACGCCATTGGAGGCAGAGGGCATATCCACTGGGCTATCACAGCTCATGTACTATAGACTAATATAATATTAGTATCTACAGAGCAACAGTAGACTGTCATAGCCCAGTGGATATGACCTCTGCCTCCGATTCCGGAGGGTGTGGGTTCGAATCCGGTCCGGGGCATACACCTCCAACTTTTCAGTTGTGTGAATTTTAAGAAAATTAAATATCACGTGTCTCAATCGGTGAAGGAAAACATCGTAAGGAAACCTGCATACCAGAGAACTATCTTAATTCTCTGCGTGTGTGAAGTCTGCCAATCCGCATTGGGCCAGCGTGGTGGGCTATTGGCCTAACCCCTCTCATTCTGAGAGGAGACTCGAGCTCAACAGTGAGCCGAATATGGGTTGTTGACGACAGAGCAACAGTGCAAAGCCGGGACGTGTAGTTAGTAAATTATAAATATCACCCAACATTACCGATTGAACATCATAAATAATAGTGATACAATCAATCGAAACTATATATTGTGACCGCATGCTCGTTGCGTTACGTTTCGAGTAACAAATCGTCCATTGTATCATGGCCGCGACACCCCGCCCCGTCGACGCACGAAGTATTAATTCGGCATTAACGCCATGTGATCATGCGCGCCAGTTAACCATAAAATTGTGTTAAACTCGCCCGCTTTACATAAATCTGGTGGAATATTTCGTTTATTTGAGCAACGGTTTGTATATAACTAAAGTTGTCATTTTGTTTTGACGTACAATTTTCGCATGGAAACAACGTCCGCGTGAATTTAGTATTTCACAAATCCCTCAGTAACCATGGATTTTTCCGGGATGAAAGTAGCCTATGTGTTAAGCCAGAGTAAAATCTATTTCCATTCCAAATTTCAGCCAAATCGCTTCAGTAGTAGCGGCGTTAAAGAGTAACAAACATCCATACAAACTTTCGCGTTTATAATATTAGTAGCATTAGTAGGATAGACTAGTAGACGCGACGCGGTCTCACCTGCGTAGTACACTCCGTAGGCATGCGGGTATAAAATATAGCCTACTAGCTGACGCCGCGCGGTTATACTCGCGTGGTTCCCGTTCCCGTAGGAATACAGGGATAATATATAGCTCCTATTAAAGGTCAATAAATGGGCTATCTAACACTGAAATAATTTTTCAAATCGAACCAGTATAATAATTAGTATAGATTGCACCCGAAGATAGTGTAGATTCCCAACAGTGATAGAATTTTGCAAATCGGTTCAATAGTTTCAGAGCCTATTCAATGCAAACAAACATACAATCAAATCTTTCTTCTTCATAATATTAGTATAGACTAGCGGACGGACAAACTTACTTTCACATTTATAATATTACGAATAAGTAAGTATGGATCGGATCGCGACACGCGGCCGCGTGTCAGTCAAATTCGAGCTAGCGCAACGTCAGTGTATTTTTACACGAAGCATTTAGAGCCAATGTTGTATCTATAATAACTCAAAATCTATTTATAATGTACTAGCGACGACGACTTCGTCCTTGGACCTCATTAATCCGGCCCTATCGGAAAATCCGTTCTTAACGGACGTCTACTACGTTATCAACCCATATTCTCACTGCTGAGCGCGAGTCTCCTCTCAGAATGAGAGAGGTTAGGCCAATAGTCCACCACACTGGCTCAATGCGGATTGGCAGACTTCATACACGCAAAGAATTAAGAAAATTCTCTGGTATGCAGGTTTCCTCACGATGTTTTCCTTCACCGATTGAGACACGTGATGTTTGATTCCTTAAAATGCACACAACTGAAAAGTTGGAGGTGCATGCCCCGGACCGGATTGGAACCCACACCCTCCGGAATCGGAATCGGAGGCAGAGAATCATATCCACTGGGCTAACACAGAAGTTGTTTAGGTTTAGGTATCTTCCGCAAAAATCTTGTATTTTCTTTTTGGGGTATCCGTACGCTTGTGATTATAGTATGCTAAGGGCAATAGCCACGACCTGGCAGGCGTCAGCCCTGCACGTCATCGTCATATTCATCACGTCATATTTCTATATGAAGCAAAGTGGCCTAAAGACGTAATAGTTAGTGAAAAACTAAGATTAAGTTATAGGACATTATCTTAGTATAATACAAATATATTATAAGTTTAGGTTAAAGGTAAATTACTAATTAGTCACATAAGTAGGCTAGATCGTAATTTTATGAAGTACTAAATTGGTACTTTACAATAGAGAAAAAAAAAATTAAGCGGCTTTCGAGATTTCATGATGAGTGCCCTTTCGCTTTTATATATTTAGATATTTGCAAGGCAGTGTAAATACTTCAGCTGAGTGTGACGTGATCAGTAGAGCCCTGTGATCTCGTAATCACATCACATGTTCACTGAGACGTGCTCGAGTGAGTACGTGTGACGTCATCGGCCGGGTCGGTGAACTCATCTCCTGACATGTACATCTGAAGAATTTTGTAACATACGAAGATGCTTTCAGAAATATTAGAATCTATTTCTATATATATAACTACTAGTGGACGCCCGCGATTAATTATTATTATTATATTTTTTTTGTTTTCCGTGGATTTCACCAGAGTAAAAAATAAACTACATGTTGCACAATGTTCATCTATCTTCCAGTGTATATCTTATTATAATAAATTAAAAAATAAAAACCCGACTGCGTAAAATACAAAAACTGAAAGGAAAATACCAAGCCCAGTCCTGAATTATAGAAAGAAATTAGAAAATAGTCAGACAATTAGACATACTAAAATTTGTTTGCATTTACGATACTATCGTGTAATTAAAAAAATCATGAGAAAACACAGTTTTAAAATCACAGACTAACAATTATTTTATTTAGATATACATATTGATAACATGCGTGTCAAGACGTTATGTATATGGCATGATAACAAATTTTCAGGCGCACAAATAATTTTATAGATAACTGTTTGTCCGTTCGTTTTTATAGATAATCTTTTTGGTTAATGATTAAGATATTTCCACTACTCATCTACATATGATTAAATGATAATCATTGCCTAATTTCGTGTCTTAGTGAAGTCAGTGAGGTAGTATGTGTGTGTATGGATTTTCTAGACCGAATTTGAAAGTTCTTTTGCCGTGTAACGTAAGCCTAATTTTATCCTTAGTTTTATCCCATGCCCCTTGGAAATGGGAACTACAAAAGTAAAGCCACACAAGTTTGTTATAACATAGTTAGCAAGAAAAGTATTACATCTCTGGCAGTTATAAACACTTAGCTGTATAACAGCGTAGCGTTAACTAGTCCCACGATGGCTGTACAAGGAATAATAATTGCTGAACTTAACTTCGCTGCGAGCAATGATAACTATCATGAGATAATAAAACTTTACGACTCTTGCTGCTGGAACAGTTTTTGTACGAGCTTAACTACAAGAGCCCTGCTTTAACGGTCTACGTGCGAGGTTCGTTGTTGAAAGAGATATAGATTTTTGTAAAAATAATCAAGTAATTGAAGTTTTATTAGTCATAAAAACCACTGAATTTATCGATAGTAATAAAAAACTCAACGACTTCAACAGAGTTTGGGCCGAAGAAGTAAGTCTTCGAACAGTACGTGTTGCCAGTGATGACCTATGGATCTGAGACTCGCTGTCGCTGACTATGGGCCTTATTAGAAGGCGCAAAGTCACTCAGCGGGATGCTTGGAGTTTCTCTGCGTGATCGAATCAGGATTGAGGAGATCCGCAGACGAACCAAAGTCACTGACATAGCTCAGTGAGTCGCGAAGCTGAAGTGGCAACGAGCAGGCCACATAATTCAAAGAGCCGATGAACGTCGGGGTCCCAAGGTGCTGCAATGGCAACCCCGCACCGGAAAGCGCAGTATTAATCGACTCCCCACTAGGTGAACCGAGGATATCAAGCGGAGAGCCGCTGGATGTTAGCGACTTGAGACCGTTGTGCTAGGAGATTCATGCAAGAGGCCTTTATTCAGCAGTGGACGTCTATCGTCTGATAAGATAATTAAAAACACTCGGTTTTAACGTTAGTTATCCGAACTGCTGAAGTGTGGAATATCCTTCTGGCGTCTGTGTTTCCTGACACCTAAACACCTTCAAGACAAGATTCAGACACCTTTAGAGCGAGAATGGTGTCTAAGGTGTTCAGTCTAAGGTGTTCACGCCTTACGTCTCTTCTGTGTTATTCACACCTAGATGAAAATCTTTCATCTTACACATTATACATATCATCTTTCACCTTCATCTACATTTTTGTGAATAAACAATTATGCATTCGTTCATTCATAATTGCTGTCTTTCAAGCATGATTGTACTTAGTCGAGGACAATCCTATAGACCTTACAGAGTAACAAACAAAATACCTTACTCCACAGATGACTATCGTAGGCATTAACTAGAGAATTCATGTTTCGAAGAACTTACCAAACTATTAAATTAACTAAATGCCAAAGTCCCCATATCGAATACACAAACACAAAACCAGCAGACGTAAATTTGTGAA